>NC_044908.1:3066685-3366812 GCF_001633185.2 Quercus lobata
TCACGTGGAGTCCTTTGACGCCCTAATACTCGAGGCGCGCCTTCACGAGGATCTTCAGATCCTACGGTTGCGAATGGCGTTAGGAATTGAGCCAACTCCTCCTTGTCCGTAGCATTCCTTGGAAAGCTGCACGAATTGAATGCCACCACCTTACCCTTTATATAAGTAGGATAGGAGGTTATTCTCCTTACATACAAACCTTTCGGTTCTCTTCAAAATCATAATCCTCCCGCTACAATCACAATTTTCATGTTTAGCGCTATCCACTCTTTGTGCCATATGTCTGAGACACGGACAGGGGTAAAGGAACTACATCCGCCACAGAGGCGCCGGGTCCTTCCAAGACTCAAGGTGGCGTGGTCTGGACAGGGGAGGCACAGATTCAAGATAATCTTCCGTCTTGACAAAGGGGGAAATGATATTTCTCCCTCTTTTAGTCAAAATTTGAAGCAGGTACTGGTCGCACTAGATTCTTGGTGCGTCAGAAGTACGGTTTTCCGCCATCAGCGCCGTCTGCTCTATCGCAGGCGTGGTTACGTTGAGGCTCATCAACTTCCGGCTCCCTGCACCTTTTCTTCAACGGTGCTGGCCTCAAGTTGGGTTCCCTGTACCTTTTCTTCAGCGGCGCTAGCCCGAAGTCGGGCTCTCTGCACCTTTTCTTCAACGGTGCAAGCCCCAAACTGGGCTCTTTTGCTGCCTGAGTTATAGGCATGTAAAAGTATTGAGGAATGACTTCCTTAGACAAAATTTTGGAGCGGCAGCATGTCTCTTCTCTGCACCTCTTCTTCACCTTTTTCTTCATTTCCTTGTATCTTTTCTTTTCGCTTGTGTAGTTAGTTTCAGTATGAGCTTATTTAAGCTCTTTAATTGTACGCTGTACTGTTTCTTTGTCTTAATAAGAAATGAATTTGTTTATTCTCAAATACTTTTCTTTTCTGCAACAATTGCCTCGTGTATGAATATTACATGTGTATTTTCCTTTAATGATGCTTAGAGCAGGAAAAACCTTGAAACAAAATCCTACTAGTTTGAACTTATTGACATTATCAAGTATAATAATGATAATTCCCAGTAGATCAAACTCCTGAAACTAACCGAGATAACGGCTGAGCGCTTCATAATGCATGCGAGGCGACCATCCGAGAACGATAAACTCTAAATAATTCATCCGAGAGGGTAGCCGAGCAGTGAGGGACTTTGACCGTGTTTTTGACAACGTATGGCCTTATATTGCATCAATCCCTTTGGTACTGAGGATCCGAGGGTAGACTGGGGAATCCATGCAGTTTAGCGATTAGCCCAACTATCAATGGGAAACTCTTCCCCGGGGTAGATTCTAAGGGCCATATAATGTCCAGGTTGTGTCCAAACCCCATATTGTCTCTTCTAGATAGTTGGTTTCCCCAAAGGCTTGAGTCCGAGGACCATACAAGGCCTTGGTTCTGTCCAAAACTTGTAGTTTTCTTCTAAGTAGTTGGTTTCCCCAGAAGCTTGAGTCCAAGGACCATGCAAGGCCTTGGTTCTGTCCAAAACCTGTATTCGTTTATTTATTGATTTATTTTCCAAAGGTTAGCCCCTTGATCAAGGTGCCATGCCCTTGGCACTGCCAGGCATAGCTCCTAGTGGAAACTTATGTTGGAGCAACAACAGCATGTCGTTGGAAATGGAGGCACCCTCGCAGACCTTTGCTTGACAAAGGCTCAACTCCACCGCCTCCTAAACCAACGCGCAAGCCTTTCACACAGACGGCGCCAATTGTAGGGACACGATTTGTAACGACCCATGAATGACGTTGGGCTCGTATGCAAAGGGCCCTAACAATGTGATTTGTAGAGAGTGGATTTGAAAGGCATGACCTTGGGCACAGGTGAGCAGTTTAATCGTGGCTTCTATGAAAGCTCTTATATGGGCGGGCTGGGCTTAACTAGCTAAGCCCTCCATTAGTATGGGTTGTAGGACTTAAGTCCTCGAACGGCGTTCGAGGAGCCTTGTATCCCTCTTTTTCTCCCTTTTTGCCAGGGGGTCTTCTTCTGGGGGCTTTATCCTTTTATACTAGTGTCCGCTTCCCCCTTTAGAGTCCACGTGTAAGTTTTATTTTCTAGGGTGCAAACCTGTCCTGTCAACCCATACCTAGAGTGGTTAAGGGTCGTTGGGAAAGTTAAAGGGCATGGTATAGAGTATGGGCTTGTTAGATATAGGGTTTTGTATTTATGATGATGGCAGCTTTTCCCTTGCCCTGCCCCTACACTGAGTTTTCCCTTTTCTTCAGGCATTTCGTGAGGTGCTCAGCATGAGGTCGTCCTCGGCAATATCATTATGTTCCTTTTGGGATTTCATTATGCGTCCTCGGAAAATGCTCTCCTCGGCTTGGGCCTTGGGCCCTAATGTAGGGTGGGTCTGGGCCACGAAATCTCTGGCCCCACAAGGCACAACGCTTAAAAATGTTGTGGGAACATTCATTAAAAAAATGTTGTAGGAATAAAGAATTTCCTACCATTTGTTTTACTATACTTTTTAATTAATGATATGTACATTAGTTATCCAAAAAAAAAAAAAAAAAAACAATAAATTGAATCCAACATAGAAATACACAAATTGATAAATATAGGCATAGTTAGGATATTTCTTTTACAAAGGAGGTCTTTAACAACCACTTGACAAATAACAACCATTTCATGTGAGCCTTGAATCATACAATAATTTTTGTAAAAGTCTCTCACCCGAACTCACCCACAAATACTTAAATCTCATCACACCTCTAGGTTTTCAAATAATTGGAACATTTCCTATAGTTTAAAATCATGGGACATAACACTTAAAAATTAATTTATCAGTTATTAATTAGTTATTTTATTTGTGTTTTTTTGCTAAATATTCCGTTTTTAAAAATTATTTTGTTAAAAAAAATATTTATTACAACTTATTTAGTTATGTAGCCTCTTTTTGGAACTTGACTTTCTCAAAATCAAGTTCAAAGTAGAACTCAATTTCGATTCAACTATATCATTGATATGTGGAAAATGTGGAACTCGATTTCTCAAAACTCGAGTTCTACGTTCCACTCAATTGCATAGAACTCAAATTTGGTGAAATCAAGTTCCATGTTGCAACTCAACTTTTAGAAAATCGAGTTCCAAGAAGAGGGTACTTTATTAAATAAGTTGCAATAGCAACTTTATAACAAAATTATTTTCAAAAATTGAATATTTAGCACGCAAAAAAAAAAAAAAAAAGGCTTTGCAATATCTATTGGATAGTATAGTAATTTGTGTTTCAATTTATTACTATTGTTCTTTTTTCTTTTTGTATGTAATAGTTATGGGGTACATTGTTCAAGAGAAGGGAATAAGACTACATGGAAGATAAAGATAATTGGAATCCTAAGGTTTATTTATATTTTTGTTTATTTGCATATTTCATATTGAGGTTAGGGATTTTTTAGATTGGAATCATAATTCGCAATCAAAGAAGAAAAAAAAGGATCGTTTAATTTTATACAAAAATCTATCAAAGTTACTTTTGCAAAATATTCATATATATCGTAGAAAAATAAATAAATTTACTAAACAATGTGGTCATGTAAGGTTCATTCCTAGAAGAGTAACCATATTTGTTGGATAATACTTGATTTTACCAGTTATGGTAATTGGAATCCATAATTATATGTTCTAATTTATTATGTATGTTCAATTTTATTTTGAATTTCATCTTGCAAAATTGCTGCAAATTGTATATTATTAATAGAGATAGGTTCAAGTTACACCTTTTTTAAATCATTGGATTTAAGTAAATCTAACGGTTGAAAAAATACCCTCATTATTGCAAATATTTTTATTATAATCTCATTAATTACCCTCATTTATTACATTCTAAACCTGTCTCTAAACAAAATTTGAGATCTGACTCTCTCTCTCTCTCTCTCTCTCTCTCTCTCTCTCTCTCTCTCTCCTCCTCCATTGCTCCTCCACCATTGTTCCACCTTCACAGGTTACCGGCAAGGGAAAAAAAAAAAAAAAAAAAAAAAAAACCAAGCTGAACAGTGTTTCTATTTTTGTGAGTACTCTGTTTAAAATTTAAATTATTATTATGACCATATTAGTCTAACCTTGTATAGACGCTGATGTATTCATGTGCTCTTTTACCTGGTCTATCTGCAGTCTTAGATTCTAACTTAGTCGGATTCATTTCTGACTTGAACTCTATCTTCTCTTTTTTCCAATGTCTCTGCAGACTTTAATTCTAACGTAGTATAGACTTTGAACTTGCCCTCTTTTATAAGGGTATTAGTAGTTTTTGTTTGTTGAGGGCTATAATTTCCTCCATGGTCATTCACCTGATGGCACTTGCCAACCAGAGAATCTGAATTTACTGAAATAATGAGTACTAGCCCGGAAAAATAATAATAATTAAAAGTAAGAAAATTTTGATTTATCCTATTTTCAGCTGGTTTTTTTTTTTTTAAGAAATAAAAAATAAAAAATAGAAGTTCTCCTCAATTTGGATGCATGATCCAAAGTTAATAGATATGGATTGCTTTGTATGCATAGAAACAATGTTCCGTTTTTTTTTTTTTTTTTTTTCTCTGCCGGCAACTTGTGGAGGTGGAACAATGGTGGAGGAGCAATGGAGGAGGAGAGAGAGAGAGAGAGAGAGAGAGAGAGAGAAACGTAGAGAGAGACCTCAAATTTTGTTGGATTTAGAGATAGGTTTAAAAGGTAATAATTAAGGGTAATTAATGATATTTGTGTTAATGAGGGTCTTTTTTTTAACCGTTGAATCTACTTTAATCTAATGGTTTAAAAAGGTATAACTCTTTTAGAGTTACACCAAGTGTAACTTGAACCCATCTCTTATTAATAATACCTTATATTTCTAAGTATACCATGCATTTATACAAACTTAGTTTTTTAGTTGAATTATAATGATATGATGATTGTGGTAAATTAAAGCACCTTCTCAAAAAAAAAGTAAATTAAACCAAGATTAAATTATATTTCATACTCAATAGTTTTCTTGTGCAACGCACAGGAAAGCGACTAATTTTGTAAAGAATAAAACAAATATGTAACAAGTTGTTATTAACAGAATATAAAATAGAACATAAAAAGTAGGACTGAGTATTTGTATCATCCCTTATTCTCTTCACTTCCAATTTCCATCCAATAACAGGTCCCAGGTGTTTTAAGTGCAATGATATGTTTAGAGTACTGGATTGTGTTGCTCCAGAGTATTAATGCACTTTGATTTCCCTCCATGAATAATGCCATGATATGTTTAGGGTCCGTTTGGATACAGCTGAAAACTGAAAACTGAAACTGAAAACTGAAAAACACTGTAGCAAAATAATTTTTAAATGTGTAAATAGTACCGTGGGACCCATTTTTAATATTTTTTTATGAATAAAGTGATTGTGGGTCCCATGAACAGTCCATGAACAGTGTACAAACAGTGTATGAACAGTAAAATTTGTCTCTACACAGTAAAATTTGTCTCCCGCACAGTGTATGAACAGTACTTTTACTGTTCATTCGCTGAAAAAAAAAAAAAACTCTTAAACGCAAACGTGCGTTTGGGAAGCGCAAAACGCGCTTCCCAAACGCACTCTTAAAGTGCGTTGCATTGTTCCAAAGTACACATGCCCTTTGATTTTTCTATGTAAATAAAGCCACGATAATTGATACGTTAAAGTGCATTGCACGGTTGCCAAGTACACATGCCCTTTGATTTTTCTATGTAAATGAAGCCATGATAATTGATACGTTAAAGTGCATTGCGTGCATGCTGGATGCTAAGTACTCATGCCCTTTGATTTCCCTCTGAATTCTCTCTATAAATACATGTTTTGCACCGTTATGTTTCACACAAATTAGCCTAATATATTGATCTCAAAGGATTTCCAGAATCCTAACTATTCAGTCATGGGCGATTTTCCTAACACCCGCGATGAATCATGTGTGTTCTCTATCCCTCTCCTAAGTTATTGTCACTCTATATGCTCGAGAAAAAAAAATATATATCTCATATTTTCTAGCCTACAAGTAATTATGTTAGACATCTGTGATGCCATCAGGTAATTTGAAGATAAGAAAAGAGATGAATATAAAAAATATGATTATAATAGTTGGAACATGAAACAGGCCGTATATATGCAGTTGTCCATATTCATGACTCTGAAATACTTTCTGTTTATTTTTTTTATTTTTTTATTTTTATTTATGTTCCTGGCAATAATCGTTTTCTCATCTAAAAAAAGTTTTTTTTTTCCCCTCAAAATTTAAAATAAAAGAAAGTATTTAGCTAAACATAGAATGACATATGATAGATGATAGATGATATATGATATATGATGAAAAGAAAATGTGTTGTATTTACATGATCTATGACTTTATTGATTATTCTTTAGAACTTCTTGGTTGAATTCTTTCCTGAACGCCATTACGTACCCAACTTTTTATAGATTGCCCCTTAATTATTCATATTCTATATTGTATTGCAGTAATCACAAGATCCAAAAGACATTTTACTCCAGATAATTTCCTACTTAAAATAGAGTCATTCTCTTTCCTGTCCAAGTCAGGGCTAGAGTACAAGTCCGATATTTTTGAAGCTGGCGGGCATAAATGGTGGGGGCTCTAATTCTCTACCCTATGAATTGTTTAGTCAAGTGATTATATAACTTGTCTTCTTTTTGCAGAAGGTTGTCCCTCTATCCAAAAGGAATTGAGAAGAGTGGATATGGTCATATCTCCCTTTACTTGGCAATCACTGAGACGGGACAACTTCCTCTTGGTTGGGAGGTAGCCAGCTTCAAATTGTTTGTACTTGATCAGATACGGGACGAGTACTTGACAGTTCTATTAAATATCTTGTAATCTTGTAGATATTTGAGTCTTGTTGAGTCTTGTAGATATCTGTGAGTCATGTAGTTAGTCATGTAGCTATCTGTAGTATCTTGTAGATATTAATTTAGTTTAGTAGTTTTATATTGTAGTTTGTAAATAAAGTGTTAAGCTACATGCCACTTGTCATGTTTGTATTGGCTGACTTGGGATTGAATATTGTTGGTCAAATATGGCTACTATATATAAAGAAACAGAGTCAGATAATTATATGATATGAAAATCATTCTCTCATACCGAATGTTCATTCTCTCTCTTTGCATGCCTTCACGTCTCTGCATGCTTTCCGCCATTGCTGAACCTTCTTTAAGCTTGATTTTCAACATGGTATCAGAGCTGAACTAGCTCAGAGAATCGTTCAAGTCTGGTATTCTCTGATTCTTCCTAGTTCAATTTCATTTTCTTTTCGATTTCTTGGTGCTTCTTTCAAATCAATTAGTAATTTTCTTCATTGTGTTTCTGATTGATTCTAGCACTAAGTTCATCATCTTCTAGATCTTGATTCTTTAGCATATTGAAATCTAGATTCCCCTCTTCATAATTGGAAATTGATTCCTTTCAATCTTAGGGTTTCAATTCCCAATTTGCAGTGAGTTCATCAAGATTGTCAATTGAATCTTGATCTGGTCTGACGTTACATTGTATCACAGTGTTCATTACTTGTTCCTTGAAGATTTTTTTTTAAAGGACAATTCTTGATTTTTCGTTTGCTAAATCCTGTTTGGGACTCTGAATCTTTTTCGTTTGCTAAATCCTGTTTGGGACCCTGAACCTTCAATCAAGTTTCATCTTTTTCTTGATAAACATTGCACTAAGTATGACTGAAAGTACTTCCAGTGCTACTGCTCCAACTGTTCAGCCTTGGGAAAATTCCTCTAGCCCTTATTTTCTATCCAGTGGTGATAATCCTGGTATTTCATTGGTGGTTCAACCTCTCACTGAGGAGAATTATAGCACCTGGAGTAGGGCAATCCTCATTTCTCTAGATGCCAAGACCAAACTAGGATTCATTGATGGTTCTATTCCCAAACCTTAATCTGTTGATCATCCCTATTACAGAGCTTGGTGTAAATGTAATAGCACAGTCTTGGCTTGGCTGTTTAATTCTGTCTCCAAGGATTTACAACCAAGCATAGTCTATTTCAAGACTGCCAGAGATGTGTGGATTGACTTACAGTTCAGATTTGGACAAGGCAATGGCCCAAGGATCTTTGAGTTGAGAAAGGACATTAGTTCTTTGACTCAAGACAATTTAACCATCAATGCATATTACACCAAATTTAAGGGACTTTGGGATGAATTTTCCAATTATAGGACATGTACCTGTGGTCATCAAGTGGAGGAGTGTACTATGTCTTTTCTGATGGGGTTGAATGAGACTTATGTAGCTGTCAGAGGATAGATTCTGATTATGGATCCTGTGCCTCCCTTGAGCAAGGTGTTTTCTCTTATACTTCAAGATGAGAAGCAAAGGAAGGTTGGTGCTGCCAAGAAAGTACAACTTGACACAGCAGCTGCTTTGGCATCAGCATTAGCAGCAAAGAATGTCAAGAACTTCAAGAAGGGTAGGCCACAATGTACTCACTGTGGTGCAATGGGTCATGTGGTTGACAAATGCTATAAGTTGCATGGATACCCTCCTGGCTATAAGTTCAAGTCCACTAAAGGCCAGGTTGCAGCTACTCTACCACCTTTTGCCAACAATGTAATTGTTCCTGAAGATGATGCAAGTGGAGGTGTTAGCCTTACTAAGTCAGAATATCAACAGTTACTTAGTTTGTTAAACTCCAACTGCCATTTTGGTACTCAAGGACCTTCTGAGGGAGCTGCAGATACCCATCGGGTTGCAAATATCATCACTCAGCCTTCATTTGATCTTCAAGGACATGAGATAGCAGGTATATGGTCTGTTCCCTCTCTTGAATATTCAATTTTTTCTTCTTCCATCAGTACTTCTCATATTCAGTCCACTGATTGGATTCTTGACAGTGGAGCCACTGATCATATGATTCATTCTTTAGCCTTTTTCACTTCCATTACTTCTGTTGTACAAATTTCTGTTAGACTTCCCAATGGTGACATGGCCAAAGTTACACATATTTGGCACTGTGCAACTATCTTCTACCTTAGTTCTTGACAATGTGCTTTGCATTCCTAGTTTTTCCTTTAATCTGATTTCCATTAGTAAACTGACCCAACATCCTTCTTGTTGTTGCATTTTTCTTTCACAATACTGTTTCATTCAGGACTTACAGCACTGGAAGATGATTGGGTTAGGTAGAAATCAAGGTGGATTATACACATTGCAAAGCAGCTTGCCAGATAGTCTACCATCATGTGTTTCCAATGCTCTTTCCAAGCTTTCACCTTCTTTTCCTACTGTAACAGCTCTTAATTCTTGTAATGTGAATTCTGTTGATACTACTAGTCTATGGCATTGTAGATTAGGTCATCCCTCTGCCAAGAGACTTGATTTGTTGCAATCTGTTGTACCTACCATCATTTCTTGCAATAATAAGAACTTTGATTGTTCTATCTGTCCATTAGCTAAGCAAAAGAGATTGTCTTTTCCTATTTCTACTTCTCATTCATCTGTGTGTTTTGATTTAATACATGTTGATATCTGGGGCCCTTACTCTACACCTTCCCTAAATGGTTCTAGGTATTTTCTTACCTTAGTGGATGACTATAGTAGGTGCACTTGGGTGTTTCTAATGAGATACAAGTCAGAGGCTTCATCTTTGATTCAATCCTTTTACAATCTCATTCTTACTCAATTTAAACTTCCTATAAAGGTCATTAGATCAGATTATGGACCTGAATTTGCTTTGAATTCCTTTTATGATTCTAAAGGAATTATACACCAACTGTCTTGTGTGGAAACACCTCAACAAAATTCAGTTGTTGAGAGGAAACATCAACATCTTCTTACGGTGGCTAGAGCTTTGAGATTTCAAGCTAATTTACCTCTAAAATTCTGGGGTGATTGTGTTCTCACGGCCACTTATTTGATTAATAGAACACCTAGTCCACTTCTTCAAAATCTCACTCCTTATGAAAAACTGTTAGGGCATTCACCTTCCTATGGTCATTTAAGAATTTTTGGTTGTTTGTGTTTTGTTTCAACCTTATCTAGAGATAGGACTAAGTTTGATGCCAGGGCTAAGCCTTGTATGTTCCTTGGTTATCCTTTTGGCACTAAAGGCTATAAAGTTTATGATTTGGCTACTAAAACTTGTTTTGTCTCTAGAGATGTTGTTTTTAAAGAAAGTATCTTTCCTTTTAAACATTGGTTGTCCAATTCTAAGTCTGTTCCCATTTCTTCCTGCCCTAACATGTTTCCTTCTCAACCTATCATATCAGATTCCTCTTCTTCTTTTCCCACTGCAGAATTCACTCCCTCTTTCTCCATAGACTTGGCTGTACCTCCTGATGAGTTCCCTGACCTTGTTCATCCTGATTCTAACCATTCTAATTCTTCTTGTGATGTTCCTCAATCCCAACCTAATGATCAACCTGTTAGACAGTCCACTAGAGTTAGGAAACCTCCTAGTTATCTTCAGGATTATCATTGCAACTTGGCTTCTGCACATGTGTCTGCCTCAGTTTCACTTCCTCAATCAGATGCTTCCACTGCTTCTGGTGATACAGGTATTCTTTATCCTCTTGCTTCAACACTTTCCTATGCCAAACTTTCTTCTTCCCATAAATCTTTTGCTCTTGCATTAACCATTGCTAAGGAACCTGAAACTTATGCTCAAGCTTTGAATGATCCTAAGTGGCTTGATGCCATGAAGGCTGAAATTGATGCACTTCAAGCTAACCGTACTTGGGTTATGTGCAAGCTTCCTTCTGGTAAGGTACCAATTGGGTGTAAATGGGTTTATAAAATCAAGTCGAAGGCTGATGGTTCTGTTGAGAGGTATAAGGCTAGGTTAGTGGTCAAAGGTTTTACACAAACTGAAGGTATAGACTTTTATGAGACCTTTTCTCCGGTGGTTAAGTTTGTTACTGTCAGGACTCTTTTGGCTCTTGCTGCTATTCATGGTTGGCATTTAACTTAGTTAGATGTCAACAATGCTTTCTTGCATGGGGACTTACATGAAGAGGTTTACATGCTCCCTCCACCTGGGTTTGGCAGCAAGGGGGAGGTTTGTAGACTGACAAAGTCCCTTTATGGGCTTAAACAGGCAAGTAGACAATGGTTTGCAAAGTTATCCTCTACAATTGTGGATCAAGGCTTTGTACAATCAAAGGCTGACTATTCTGTTTTTACTAGGATTAAGGGAGGTTCTATGATCATCATACTCGTTTATGTTGATGATATTCTTATTGCCAGTAATGATGTGGATGCTGTGAATGTGTTTAAGCAATTTCTGGACAGCAAGTTCAAGCTCAAAGATTTGGGAACCTTGAAGTATTTCCTAGGTCTTGAGGTAGCAAGAACTGCCAATGGAATCTCATTATGTCAGAGAAAGTACACTCTTGAGCTTCTGTCTGATACTGGTATGTTAGCTTGTAAGCCAACAAACATTCCCATGGATCAATCAGCTAAATTCAGTAGTTTAGTTGGTGATGCAGTCCCAGATGCTTCATTGTACAGAAGGTTAATAGGAAGACTTTTGTATTTGACATTGACTAGGCCTGACATTTGTTATTCAGTCCACAAGTTAAGTCAATTCATGAGTTCACCTAAAGTACCTCACCTTCAAGCTGCTTACAAAATCCTCAAGTACTTGAAGAAAACACCAGGTCAAGGCTTGTTCCTGTCTGCAAGATCAGAATTGCAATTGAAGTCCTATTGCGATGTTGACTGGGCAGCCTGCCCTGATACCAGAAGGTCAATCACAGGGTTTTGTGTGTTTTTAGGAGATTCACTAATCTCTTGGAAGAGTAAAAAACAGCAGGTGGTGTCCAGATCCTCTGTTGAGTCAGAGTATAGATCAATGGCAACAGTCACTAGTGAGGTGGTTTGGCTCATTACTTTGCTCAACACTTTTGGCTTAAATCATTCTCAACCTGCTTTCCTTTATTGTGATAGTAAAGCAGCCTTCTATATAGCTGCTAATCCTGTGTATCATGAACGAACGAAACATATTGAAATAGACTGCCATTTCATTCGAGAAAAGATTGAAGATGGAGTTATTAAAACATTTCATATTCCTACACGGCACCAGATTGCAGATTTCTTTACCAAAGCTCTTGGGCAGAAGTAGTTTCATCACTTACTTTCCAAGATGAACTTTATTAACATATACGGTTCATCTTGAGGGGGAGTATTAAATATCTTGTAATCTTGTAGATATTTGAGTCTTGTTGAGTCTTGTAGATATCTGTGAGTCATGTAGTTAGTCATGTAGCTATCTGTAGTATCTTGTAGATATTAGTTTAGTTTAGTAGTTTTATATTGTAGTTTGTAAATAAAGTGTTAAGCTATATGCCACTTGTCATGTTTGTATTGGCTGACTTAGGATTGAATATTGTTGGTCAAATATGGCTACTCTGTTTCTATTATATATAAAGAAACAGAGTCAGATAATTATATGATATGAAAATCATTCTCTCATACCGAATGTTCATTCTCTCTCTTTGCATGCCTTCACGTCTCTGCATGCTTTCCGCCATTGCTGAACCTTCTTTAAGCTTGATTTTCAACAAGTTCAAGGTTTTCTCTCTCACAATTGATGCATGAATGTATAATTCTGAACGAAATTGAAATATTCTATTTCATTTTTTGTGTCACTCTATACTCCACCAATTGTGTTATGTCATGTTTGTTTGATTTTATTTTATTACATTTTCTACATTTGATTTGATTTTTTTTTTTTTTTTTTAAAGATGCCGGTGGTGGTGGTGCTATAAAAAGATTCAATGACATAAATAGCGAATGGGGATTTGCCAAATTTCTTCCCCTTGATACCTTTAATGATGCTTCTCAAGGATACCTTGTCAATAACTGTTGCATATATGGTGCAGAGGTTTTTGTTCATGAACACAATGTCAAAAGGCAGTGTCTTTCCTTTATTGTAGAACCCTATAACAGCACTTTGACTTGGAAGATTGAAAGATTTTCGACACTGAATGAAGAATATTATTTTTCTCAAGAATTCACTGATCGAGATTCAAAATGGTAATATATATGCATGCATTACTAGAAGTTGCATTAACATTGTTATAAAAATGAAAATCTTGCTTTTCTGAACTTAGCAACTGTTTTTTGTAACTCTTGCTTTTCTGAATTTTTGCTCCTAAAGGTTCTCAATACTGCATCAAAGGGGTTTCTTGTGAATGATACTGTACTTGTAGAAGCATAAATTATAGTGATGTCTAAACTTAAGTAGTTAAGTAACACATCACATACGTATCAGCGAACTACATTTGGTGATACTGTGGGACCATTATTAGTGCAATTTTATCAATATGAGAATATATAGTTTAAATTCGTCTTGGTTGGTCATTCTACCGTACCCCCTATTTTTTTGGGGGGTACAGTACCCTCTTTAATCTTAGTCATAGATTTTGCACATTTGAATCCTGACCATTTATTTATTTTTAATGAAAAATTAGTTACCAGTTAAGTAGGTAATATATAAAAGCAAGAATACACAGACAAACAAACTAATGTTCTCTCTCGCGTCTTCTCTCTCAAACTAAAAACCTAGTGGGCGTTCTTTCTTTCACTTCAAAATACTAAATGATGCATCTCTGCAATGCTTGGTTTCCACCGCCAATGGCCCAAGAGAGAGAAGGACTCATTCTGTTGGGTCGTGTGCTTCATCAATAACTCATTCAAACCTAATTACCTAGATTTTGTCTATTCCACTCTCAAATGGATCTCTATCATCGACCTGAGAGATTTCTTCAATTCTCTTTACTCTTAATATTTTTTTAGTCTTATCAATTTGTTTTATGAAGAAATCTTAGCCAGATTTCTGTATTCGATATTTATTTTCAGTATCATTTCAATTCTGGGTATGTTTTGTTTTTCCTTATCTTAATTCAAGTTGAAAATTTGTTTTGTTTTGTTTTTGTCTCTAAAATTTGGTTATGCCTTTTGTTTGCATGAGTAAATAGCAATAATTTGCTGGCTCTAAATTGTGGATTATTAGATGCTCATTTGATCAATGATTGAGTTAAGAAATGAATCACTGACGGTGAATATTGGGGTTTAAGTTAAAGTGAGACTACATAAAGAGATGTACTTCACTTATGGTTTGGCCCTTTTCCTTTTTGTTTCATTTTTCATATAGAAAGCTAGTTTTGCTTATATTTCGTCCTACCTAACCATGTGGTTTGTTGGGGGTATTTGGATGACATTTATCTATGGAACTGTACTAATTTCACCAGGAAAAAATGTGTTTTTTTCTTTTTTTTTTCTTTTTCTTTTAAGTTAAATTAATTAAGCAATAGTGATAGAAGACCTTTAGGGGTTGATTTGTGAAATGCAATAGATAATGAACTTGTTTATCTTTCTTGATATTGAGAAATGGAGGAATTTCTAATTATCTACTGAAATGCTAGCTGTAAAGTATGCCTTAGCTTGAGTCATGGAGCAGGGAAAGTTGCGAAGGAGTAGAGGGATGATTATTGCAATTGTGAAAAATTTGTAGCCATTACCATTCATTTGCTTTTGAAACTATCGTAACGGTATTGAATTGAAAACCTTGTGAAACATACCATTCAATAGCTTTGTTTTGGTGGGTCAAATTTGAAACTATCCTAATTGGAATGAACTAAGTTCCTTGATAAAAAATCTACCCCATTTATAAGTTATTACTAAGAACCTACTCCTAATCCAGTGGTGTAACCAGAGACTAATCCTTTATTGATGGGTTTATTAAATAAGTTTAATTATTTGCTTACTTTGTGTATTGCTTCTGTAAATGGGTCCAAACACTTATAACATGTTTTTTAAAGCAATATCTAATTTTAATAACTCAACTTATATATAACCATTTCATTTTTCCTATCAAGATAACTCAGCTTATCAATATGAATAATTTATTCATTGTTTCCTTTTCGGCCTCATTTTATGCTTAACTGAGTACTTGTTCCTTATTCCTTTTTTCCTTTTTAGCCTCATTTATTCTTGAGCTGTTATATGCTACTCCTCGGAAACCCCAACTATCAAAAATACACAAGGGTTTAAAAGCAAAGAAAATGAAAAAGCCTTGTAGTTAATTTAGAATAATTATCATGTTATTTAGGGTTTCCAAGGAGTAGCAAATAACAGCTCAAGAATAAATAAGAAGAATTAGTCTGACAGATTTTGATTATGGTTTTATTTCTTCATAAATCTGGCTGTTTTTACTTGTTTCTTCTTTTTCCCCCCTTACCAAAGAGATGCAGATAGTGCACTGGAGCAAAAATAGATAAGCGGGAGAGATAATCAAGTTATCTCTGTGTTTATAAAATTCTTTTTAAGAGAAAAGACAATGTAGTCCAAGGATGTTGAGTACTTTTAATCAGTTATTCAAAATATTGCTAGTTTTAGCTATTTCATGTCTTGTTATTTAATTGTAGTTGTTCAACAATTAAAACATTGAACAACATTTCAAAGTCTCATGTGCTCAATTTTGATTTTAGCTTTGATTCTATCACTTTTAAAGACATGACAAGCATGAGTGGAAGGTAGAGTTAATTGATAATTTTCTGGCTCATGAAGCAAAGATTAGAAAAGGGATACCTCTTAGTGTTTATGAATCACAGGACAAATAGGTGTGGTTACCCTCAAACCATGGCGAATACACCACTCGGTTAGCCTATAAACTGCTAGCAATGAATGACAAAAATTTGATGCCAAGTTGCTCATCAGGGGAAAGGAGTACATAGTTATGGAAGGGGATATGGCATCTACAAGCTCCTTACAAGGTGAAGCACCTGATTTGGAGAGCAACTAGTGAGGCTTTACCAACTCTACATAACCAATTGTGTAGAGGTGTGGTTAAGTATGCTTGCTGTCTGAATTGTAAATCTGATGGTGATAATTATCAAATCGTTGTTGGCCAGCGAGGTCTCTCATCCAAAATATGGCCATGTTATCCAAGATGTTTTGTTTATTGCTTCTGGTTTTCGGGTCTGTAACTTTACCCATGTCCAACACTTAGGCAACTCTGTTGCCCATTTTCTTGCCAAACGTGCTAAGTTAGGCAATGAGCTACAGGTTTGGTTTGAGTCTATTCCTGATGATATAGCTCCTCTATTTTAGAGATGCTTTGTAATTTATTTCATCAATGAATAAAACAAGGGCCTCGGTTTGGATTCTCAAAAAAAAAAAAAAAAGACATGGCCTATGTGTTCCCCTTAGAAAAATTGCAACTTTATGCAAAATTGAAATAATGAATTCTAATGACCACTTGTAGATCAAGTTTTCCATTTGCCCCACATAGATTAATTCAAATGACCATCAAAGCACATTGAGCTCACAAGTTGTGCGAGGTCATGAATTATCTTCTATATCATTTTGATTTAATCTCTCGTGTTTGCTAAAGGATTTTTTCTATTCTAGCATAGAATGATGTACTTTGATCCATTTGTCCTTTAATTTCATTATAAATAAATAAGTAATCTAAAACATTTCTCTGACTCTGAGATAGTAATGGTGATATTTGGAACTTATATAAAATCATTGTCATGGGTTTTATTAAAATTGATCAACAGCCACCAATTCTAAAGAGTTACTTGGAGAGGTAGAGAGTGTAAGAGTGACGGACATACTTATACTCTTTATATAATCCAATATTTTTTTTATCAAAATATGAAATTTATTTTTTTCAAAAATTTGTAAAATATCTCAAATGCAAAGATGGCTAGAAGGACATATGAGAGAGAGAGAATATCGTGTTGGTACCATCCAATGTGACTAAAAATAAATGAATGAACTACCAAATATGACATTGGTACTAACCATTTTGATGTTAGTATTATCTAATGTGACAAAAAAAAGGGACTACCAAATGTGGTCATGGTATTGTCATGTGATATTAGTACCACCAATTTAATGTTGGAACCATCCAATGTGACCAAAACATAGGGGAATCATCAAATGTGACAATAGTACAGTCATATGTAATGTTGGTGTGATTTTAGGGTAATTCGGTCATTTTTTAGGTCCTAAGGGTAGTTTGATCATTTTTTTTATTTAGGTTCTAAAGGTATTTTGATCATTTTTAAGGTTCTAAGTGTATTCCAGTAATTGTTGAGGGTGTTAGGGGTATTTTGGTCATTTTCAAGTTTTATGAGGTATTTCGGTCATTTTATAGGTTTCAAGGGTATTTTTGAAATTTATTCAAGGTTTTAGGGTCATTTGGGTCGTTTTTAAGGTTCTATGGGTATTTCGGTCATTTTTTAGATTTAAGGTGCATTACTGTCGTTTTTTAGGTTCTAAGGGCATTACAGTCACTTTTTAAGTTACAAGGTCATTTCAGTCATTTTTTTGGTTTTATGGTCATTTAGGACATTTTTTTAGTATCTAAGGGTATTTAAATTATTTTTTAGGTTTATAGGGTATTTAAATCATTTTTTTAGGTTTTTAGGATATTCCAATAATTTTTGAGAGTTTTGGGGTTATTTTGGAAATTTTAAAGTGTTAGTATGCATTTTGGTAATTTTAGTATATTTAAAGGTATTTCGAAAATTTTAGAGATTTTAGGAGTATTTTTGTTATATATATTCATTGATTATTAGGTAATTTGGTGGGGTTGGGTTGGGTTAGGTTGACTATGCCCATATGTAATGTTGTTATGGCTTAATGTGACGATTGAATTGTCAAATGTGAGTAAAAAAAATGAGAAACATTGAATGTGACAAAAGTACAAATATGAAATAAGAATGTGATGATACATGGAAAAACTATTGAATATGAATTATTAATTAATCTTTGTTTATTTTCTACAATCAAAGCACATGGGAAAAAAAATTCTAACAATGAAATAAGAATTTAAGCTACTACTTATTCAATGTTGCCTTAGTAACCTTGCACAAAACAAAAACATGAGACAAACACATGGAATGGGTTTGAATTTTTTCACAGAGAAAGAAAGCATAGGATATTTATCATTAAGTTTTGTGAATGTGAATAAATATTGCACATTAGTATCTAACTCTCAACACAAATAATGAATGTTGCACATTAGGATTCCAATCTCAAAAATCCCTATCCTTGATACAAAACATTCAATTACAAAATTGAAAATATCAATTAAACAAAAATTTAAATAAAAATTAGGATTCCAATCCCCCCAAATAATCAATAAAAAATTAAATTTAAATTTCTGACATTCCAATCTCCTAAATCACATGAACCTAGATAAAATTCACAATATTAAAGTCAAATCTAATCAAAATACCTAAAAAACATAAAACTTGGTGTATTAGCCTTGATTGATGATTAAAGAACCACCAAATGTGACTAAAGAACTGTCACGTATAATGTTAGAACTGCACAATGTGAGGATAGAATTGTCAAGTGTGAGAAAAAAGTAAGGGAATCACCTAATGTGACAAAAGAACTGTCATATGTGATGTTAGAACCGTACAATGTAAGGATGAAACTATTAAATGTGAAAAAAAAAAAGTAAGAGAATAGCCAAATGTGACAAAAGAATTGTCACATGTGATATGGAAACTGCACAATATGATAATGGAACCGTCAAATGTGAGAAAAAAGTAAATGAACCACCCAATGTGATAAAAGAACTGTCATATATAATGTTAGAATCGTACAATGTGAGGATAGAACCGTCAAATGTGAGAAAAAAAAAAGTAAGAGAACCACCAAATGTGAGAAAAAACTGTTGCATATGATGTTGGAACTGCACAATGTGAGGATGAAACTATCAAATGTGAGAAAAAAGTAAGGGAAACACCCAATGTGAGAAAAGAACTGTCATATGTGATGTTGAAACCGCATAATGTGAGGATGAACCGTCAAGTGTGAAAAAAAAGTAGCGGAACCACCCAATGTGACAAAAGAACTGTCATATGTGATGTTGGAACCGCACAATATGAGGATAAAACCGTCAAATGTGAGAAAAAAAAAGTAAGGGAACCACCAAATATGAGAAAAAAATTGTTACATGTGATGTTGGAATTGCACAATGTGAGAATAGAACTTTCAAGTGTGAGAAAAAAGTAAGGAAACCACCTAATGTGATAAAAGAACTGTCATATGTGATATTGGAACCACACAATGTGAGGATGGAACCGTCAAATGTGAGAAAAAAGTAAGGAAATCACCCAATATGACAAAAGAACTATCGTATGTGATGTTGGAACCGCACAATGTGAGGATGAAACCGTCAAATGTGAGAAAAATGTAAGGGAACCACCAAATGTGAGAAAAGAATTGTCACATATGATGTTAGAACTACACAATGTGAGGATGGAACCGTCAAATGTGAGAAAAAAGTAACCTAGTGTAGCAGGTTATCTACTAGTGGATACCGTACCCCTCTTTTTTTGGAGGGGATATCGTAGAATTACTCTTCTTGGTTATACAGTAATTAATAGAAAATGCTAAGGTACTGCATAATTTATTACATAATGCTTACAAACTTATTTGACAATGGATATGATTGGTATACTTTAACTACCTCATAAATGAATATTTTTTTATGGAAAAGAAGACTTTATTGAACTAAGAAACAAAACACAATCAAAGGCTAGCTTCCTTCCTAATTATAGAAGCAAAACAAAAAGGACAGCTACCCTAGTCAAAAGAACCAAAAAAATTACAAGTTAGAGGCCACTTAGCTAGGGAGTGAACTGTCATATTAGCTAGCCTAGGAACCCAAAAGATAGACACATTAGAATAAGTTACAAGAAGAGACTACATGTCCACTAAGATTGAAGCAATTCTCCAAAGTGGGGGCAAAATCACCTCATAAATGAATATTTGAACTACCACTTTGTGATCATTGACATATTAATTGTAAGGACGCAATTTGAGTCCTTAGCTCAAAGGATGAATGAACTTAGACCCAAAAAGCTCAATACAATGAATTTGTAGAGAGTGAGTTAGAAAATTGGGCTTTAATGAATCAGGCAACAAATATAGTGGATTCAGATGACAAGAAAATGAAGATAGACTGGTTTATTCTAAAGAAAATCGTCCTCGGCACAACCCGAGGAGATCAGTTCTGATATATTTATCTCAAGTTTGATTACAAGTTCAGTTCTTGATTGCTACAGTATTTCTCTCTTAATTTCTCGATCTCTGCTCCATGGAGGGTCTCTTACATTATATACTTTTCTTTAGACGATCTTGGCCCTCCACTTGTTGATCATCCAAGCCACTACTTAAGTGCTTTTCTCATTGGATACCCTCTCAGGTCTTCTGTGAGTTGGGGCAGCCAAAATAGCAATGTTCAAGGGTCTTCTCCATATTAATGCAACCAAAAAGTTAGCTGCAGAGCATTTAATACGGTGGTAGCAGTTTTTCCTTAAGATATTTCATAACCTCCCTCTGTCCTATTCCTTCTGGATACTTATCCTCATCAGCGGAATCTTCTGAAACATTGCTCTTGATTTAGACCGTATCTTCTGACATCGGCTTTGCCCAGCCGAGGAAGCATTCATCCTCGAACCACCTTTTTGGATGATCATTATCATACTTCACTTCTTCACTTACTAACATGGATTCTCATGAGAGTGTTTACTCGTCCTCGGCCTATTTAATATCCTCGGATTAGGCCTCCGGCCCAATGTATACATAGACATGTGCTCCTGGGCCTATCACCCCTACAATTGCCCCTCAAGATTCATCTTTCTGGCTCCTTAGGAAGAAAGAAGGATTTCGATGTCACTACAGATACTCTGTGCTCACCGTATACCACCCCTAACTGTGAAGATGCCCTTTTAACTACCCAAGACACGCTCCTGTTGTTTCGGCATTCGAGATGCACCTTCATTAAATTTGTACGGCTCCCTATCCCCCATATTCTACGATGTGATGCGGATCCAACAGCTGAGGATTTCGCTAGAACTCGAGCAGGAATTTTCCTGCTTGTACCTATCTTTTTAATATAAATACTACCTAAATCAATCATCCTCCACACTTTAGCACTCATACACTGAACCCGCAAACTTATCCAATCTACTCATGCTCTCACAAATTTCAAAAGCCTATTTGAGGAGACCTTTCCTCTCTACGTAAGTCATAATAAACCCTTCCATTTATTTTTCAATCTATTTTTCTTTCTCTGTGTCTTTTTCTCTTCAGCTCTTCTTCCTTCTCATTATCTTCTTAGTACCTCCAAGTCTCTCTTAGAAATGGGTAGATTCGCCTATTTGGTAGACTTCAAGGAGGGACTAGAGAGTTTTAGAGCTCTGTATAGGATTCCTCCAAGGGTGTCCATTAGTTATTGTAAGGAAGGAGAATGGCACGAGAAAGGGCAAGAGGGAGAATTGGTAATCCCAATGATTGCCTTTACAGAGGGTGGGATGAGAATTGCCATAGGCACTGTAATTAGGGATTACCTTAGGGCTCACAGGTTAGCTCCCATCTAGTGTGTCCCAAACATGTTTAGGATTCTAGGGAGTGTAGACGCCCTTAATGAAAAGATGGGCTTAGGGCTTACCCACCATGATGTCAACTGGGTTTACAACCTCCACCACCTAAAGGGGCAGGGGTATTACCTAAAGTCTAGGTACCCTGAGATTAGGCTCATTCAATGCCTCCTTGAATCCAACAAAGGCCTGAATAAGGATTTCTTGATCATGTTGAGGGAATGGCACGATGGCCTTTCCTACCCGACAAGAGAAGGGCAACTAGGTGGGGTTTTAGGTTTAGGGTGATTATTTTAAAGTTACCCCATTTCCCTTGATTTGTACCATTCCTATTTCTAACAGCCTTTTTTATTTCCCTAATAGTTTTGCAGATAAGCACACTATCAAACCAAACTTCAATCTGGTCAACAAGGAAAGTCTAGACAAAATACTCCAGGTCGAGGTTTTTGTACACAAGGACGGTCAACTACAAGTGGCCCACTTAATCCTAGGATACACATCGATCTCGTCCAACTTCTAAGCACCTAAGTGCGTAATTAAAGCAAAAGACCCTCACCTACACCAAATAAGTGTCGCTGCTCTGGGTTTTCTCATCATCGGTCTTATCCTAGAAGGCGTCCTCACCACCAATCCTATTCCCGAAGGCGTATCTAAGGTAGTGTTGTCATTTCAACGAGTTGTCGAGGAAGAGGCCACACCATCACAACCTGCCAACGTTGCCATTTCAATGAGCTATCGAGGAAGAGGCCACACCATCACAACCTACCATTAAGGAGGAGGAAGAGGTAGTTGACATCTCTGAGTCCGAAGACGATTTTGAAGTCTTCAACTACCTTCAATCCTTAAAAGTTCCTGCCGAGGGTTTTAGCTACTCCCCCTTTACCCAAGTGAGTCAAATACAAAAAGATATGAGGATACAACGCAAACCCAGGGCCAGCCTCATGGAGGCAATGGAGTCCCAGGTTGGAGGAAAAGCGCCCGAGGTTGCTGCTCAAACTAAACTCCCCTCCCTTCTCACTCCTCATGACCCTCAGTAAGAGCTCGCATATAAGAAGAGTAAACGAGAGAAAAATGGGAAAGATGTGATGGAAGAGGGCCGAGGTGGCCTCCCTAAGGAGATGGAGCCTCAAAAGGGGGCTAAGGTGGCCAAGACTAATCAGAAAAAGTCCTTGGGTGATGGGGCGCCTAGAGATAAAGGACAAGATCTTCGCACCAGGGTTCCAAACTTGAACCCCCCTCTGGTGCTAGATGGGTCCTTTCTATAACATCCCGTCAGTTAAAAAAAAAAAAAAATGTAAGGTCAGATTTTAAGTTCCCACATGCCCCACCTAACCCCACTACCCATCATTCTCAACCACTCATTTTCACACTATCCATTTTCTCTCTTTGGCCGGCTCATTCACTTCACTTCTTTTCTTTCTTTCTTTCTTTTTTTTTTTTTTTCATTCTCTCATACGCTCCTCTCTACTCTCATCTTCTCCACCGGCACTTCCACACCACCACCACCATTTCCACCATCATTTTCCGGCAAGATCACCTGAAAATTTTTGGGAACCCATAAACACCTTCACATCCATTTTTTGAGGTAAAAATTTCTCATCTTTTTGGTGGGTTTTGCACTTTTGCTTGAGGTTATTTTTATCTAAACTTTAATAATAATACCCATGTGATTTATGAGCATTGAAAGTGATATTTATGTGTTTTTATGTATTGGTTTTGTATTGGTGGAATAATTTGATGAGTGGGTATATACTTTGTGCTATTGATGACTACTTAAGGTTTATGTATGGTGGAAAATTTAGGGGTTTTAAGTTATAACATGTGATGGTTGGTAAATTTTTCCATTGCCATTGGGTTTATTTGGAGTTAGTTGAAGTTCTAAATTTCTTATCTTGGAGGATATATTGATTTTGCTTTCATAGTTCTCTTAATGATGTAGTGTAAATTTTATGGAAGTTAGTCATAATGTTGGAAATGATATTAAATAGGTTAACTTTGTAAATTGGAGTTTATGTCCTGTGAATCTAATTGTTGAGAAACTTTGGAAGAAGAATATATTATTATTGATGAGGTTAAATACTAGGTTTGCCTAATTAAGTGATTATTTGGTAACTCCTAAATTGTGGCTAGATGCAATTTCAAGCTCTATGCTTATTGTGATAGGTTTGCTTGATATTGTTTAGGTTCTAACTAATCTCCTTGGAGCTTGGAGAATTAGGATTTTGCGGTTGCGAGGTAAGTAGCTTTTTAATGGGATTTTGAAAAATAATCATGTTGCATAAATGTTGTTTTTGGGTTAGACACGATTTTGGAAAATACCTATGGAAACTATATTTTCCTAAAAATTATTGTGTCGTAACCTTAATACATATATGATTATATATATGAAAATGCATCATATTTGGTATTGCATTTGGGGAATGCATGAACTGTTGATATGGAAAAATGAGCATATTTTTTAATCTTAGATTTTATGGTATATTAGAAAATTTAAAGATGCTTATCTCGTCTTGTTATGTGGGAAATTGTTAGAAAATCTTTTGACAAGAATGAAGTTGAAAACCTTACAAACTTTGTGGAAGTTAGATTATTTAAGGTTTTTCTGAAACTACCTGGATATGAACTATGTGCTTCAAAGTAATGTAACCTGTGAGTTGTTTTAACACCATGCTATGTGTGATTTTCTGGTGATCACCCGATTTGGTTTCCGTAGTCTTTGTGACAATGGAATCAAATCTAGGTTAGTGCCTTTTCACTTTGGATGACGCGTTCTTCCCTGCTATCCATGGGGGGAAGAGGTTCCTTGATTGCGTGTAGGTGAGGCTGCTGTCCATAGGGCCAAGAGACCACATGCAAGAGAGGTCCTATTTGACACGCTCGCTTTGCTACCCATGGGGGGAGAGACAAACTTTGAGGGTATGGGTGAGGCTGCTGTCCATGGGTCCAAGAGTCTGCATACCAGAGAGAACAATATCATGCCAGTTGTGAATGGGTGGATCCCCTGACCGGTTTATGTGGTAGTGTGATATATTTGTGATAAGTTACCTTATGTTAGATATTATGGCTTTGGAAATTATATTATTGGTGTTCACAGATTATAGTATGTAGTTTCAAGGTATTTACTTTGGGAAATTTTGTGTTTCATTATTTAATCATTCTTGTCATATTATTATTATTGAGGATGAAACTTGCATTTCCCCCACCCCCATTAAATATGCTACTTACTGGGCTCTATCTCATCCCATTATTTTATAAACTTTTCAAAGTAAGCAATAATCTTTTGAGACAGCTTTTTTATGGCTAATAGTAGTTAGACTAACTATTGATGGAGACTGAACTTTTGTAATGGATATATTAAATGGTGTACATATTAGACTAGGCTTGACTCATTCTTTTATATATTATAGTGGCTATGACTGTATTCCCACTGATGGGACAAGCTGTTGATATGTAATTATTTATTCAAACATCTATTCTTTTTTGGCCATTGGTCCTTGTAATTAATGCTTAGAGTTCTGACTTACTCTAAAAGTATATTCTATGGGATTATTATGATAATTCTTGATGTTGATACTTGATAGGATTTATGTGGATTGAATTTATGTGGATTGAATTGTCAAAAAAGGAAAATTTTACAAGTACTTGAGACGTCTTTCTCATGCTTTGGACCCTTTGGGGTTTAGGGTGTGACACCTTCTCCTTGCGAACTCATCAATCAGGGACTTTCAGAAGGGAAAGGTTGGGTATGTAGCAGATGCTGTAGAGCAAGCTCTACTACTTCCCAAGGACATGATTGATTTGAGGACCATGAAGAAACACTTCGTGTTTCTTAGTCTAAAAAGAGACCTCACTATGGTAAGCCTTTCAAACTAAGTTATATATATATATATATATATTCACTGCCAAGTTTCCTTTATGGGCTGTTCAAGCCACTTTCAGAGCCAAGGTGCTGGTGGATATTTCCCACTGGCGAATGAAGGAGGAGGAAAGGAGACGAATAACGGCTGTGGATGCCTTCCACGTGGCCCAAAAAAGCAATCAAGAGCTTAAGAGTAAGTTGCTCAAGGTGAAGAGGGAAAAAAAAAGTGTTGAGGCTGCCTTGGACAATGCTGAGAGACAAGCTGAAAGTCAAAGAATGCTCCTTTGCCAGACCGAGTACCAACTGGCCACCTCCAAACAGCAAATCATCGCATTAAAGAGGAAATTGGAGGAGGTCGAGAAGGCCAGAGATAAAGCCGAGCAGGATGGCTATGACATAGGGTGACAGAAACCGAGGAGGCCCTAAGGGATAAGGTTTCGGGGGTGTATAAAAACTACTACCTCCAAGTGTGGAATGAGGCCCTCAACCAAGCCGAGGTTGAGGCCTCTTCTATTCTCAGGAGGGCAGAGAGTGTATACTACCCCCTGCTATTCGTGCCTCCTCCTCTAGTAGCTCCAAGGCAGACACTCCTTCTGAGGTGGCATCACCTAAGAAGAACAGCCCAGACGAAGTCCCTCCCTCCTTTGGCAGCCCTCCAAAAGAGGCCAAGCAGCTTGGGACTTCCATTAATTTTCTTTTTAGCGCTAGCTTCTTAGTACAAAATAATCTAAACAATTATTAGTAAAGTCTTGTAGAGTAGGGTGGGAGAGACTTTGTTAATGAATAGTAGTATTTCCCATTTATATACCACGTGAATAGTGATCCAAGTCTCAACGTTGTACTTCTTTATAGCCTCCTCATCTAAGCACTCCCTCAATTGCCTGATGTTCTTAATTATCTCGTATAATTCTTCATGACTCTTGCCAATTTTTTCAATAAAGTTGTTCGTTTGGATTTAAAAAAAAAAAAAAACTCGCGTTAAAATTAAAAAAGTTATTTTATTTAATATAGAGTTCATTAAGATTTGATATAAACCCTTATGCCGCCAATAAATTTTTTTACGTAAACCCAACACAATTCTTTTTGTTTGGTGGCAACACACTACAATTCCAACAATAGCAGAAATATTTGTGGGAATATAACCCATTAAACTTTCAATAAAGTCAAGAACATTTTTCTTTGCTTAAATTTGTCAAACCAAACTGTAAAGTTGTAATTTACAACTATTTTATGTTGGTTTTAATTCCGTGCCAAATTTGATTGTAACTTCTTGAATCATATTTCCATATATTTATATGGGTTTTTAATTGTAAGGGATGAGTGTAAGAAAGAGTGAAGACTCAAGCTTAAAAGAATGAACAAGTGGATTTTTCAAGTGCCTCATGAGAAGCTTACCAACGAAAAAGTCACGTCTAGAGCATATAACTGGAATGTGAAGAGTCATGCCAACCTGGAGGATTTTGCAAGTGTCTTGCGGGAAAGGCCTACCCACGAAATACTTGTGAAACATTCTGTTTGGCAAAATGTCATGTTTTGTTTTACCAAGTCTTTACTCACCCTATATATACCCTCATTACCCACAAATTGGAAGGAGTGCTTTTCAGAGAAAAAAACCCTAGAAAATATACTTGAGAGTTAGAGATTGTCATACCCACAATCATCTACACATTTCCTTGTAGTTTTCCCCAACTCCTACCTTCCTATCTTCATATCCTTGAAAGGTTAATAGCTCAAACACTTACCACATCCATTCTGAGTGTCAAGTAAGATTTTAGTATTGTTCGGAAGTATTGGAAGGAGTCATTCACTGGCGGATGCAATCAGGCTGAATTGCGGGATCCGAAAAGTTAGAGAAGACAAGGTTCCGAGAAGCCATGTTGGTAGCATGAGCTTGAAGAGCTCAAGTACATGAGGTAGACTAGGCTTGGAGTGTCTTTTGTTATTCATGTACTCCAACTTTATTCTCTAGTGGAACGATTTCGAGTTGGAGGGTCGCGAAGAGGTTTTTCGCCGAGTTATTCGGTTTCCTCTTCGATAACACGTCTCAGTGTTATCTTGTGTTTGCATATCTCTTCCCTACTCTTTAAGTTTTTCTTTAATTATTGAAAATGAATGAATATGGCTTAGGGTAGTGTTATCGGTTGTTTGCGCTCATTTACTCTTATTCAGCACTTAGCTTAAGTTAGAGTAAAAGCAATCTAGCTATAATTTTTAATTGGGGGTCTGAAGAAACTCTTATGTTTTCACACAAATCTGAACTTTCACAAACACTATTCAAAAACTGAACATTATGTGCCAAAACCAACTATAATCCAATGGAAAAAAAAAAATAAAGATAAAAAAAATTGGCATTTGCTAATGTGGCAAATTGTTAGTAGTGAATAAAAATGTGATGTCAATTGTGACCTAAACGAAAACTAGTGAAAGATTGTCAATTCAACAATTGTGAAAAAAGTTGTCAAAAATTTGTTGGGTATCATGTTTGCATTACTCAATATGAAAAAATTTAGGCAATGATATATAGACATGGCAAAACGGGTCAAAAAATTCTGACCCGACTAGACCAGACCCGAAAAATACTTGACCCAAACCCAATTTTTTTTACTCAAAGCAAAAAATAGGTTGACCAGTGACTCGACCCTTGTTTTTTGCAGGTCAACGTGACTCGACCCGAACCCAAACCATTTTTTAAAACTTTTTTTTTTGGTAAAAAAAAAATTAAGACAATATTGGTTTAATTGTTTGTTATGAGCTTTAAGAAAACAACTGAGACATTTACATAACTGCATGCAAATTAATTGAAAGATGAAATAATTGAGCATATTGTAATGAGTAAAGAGTTTTAGATATAAAATAGTAAAGTACATGTCAAGATAATCTGGTTACAGTAGAGTTAAAAACATAAATTTAAAATTGTAGACATGTGTGAGAAACATTCACAAGTGTGAAAATAGTGAAGCCAAAGTATCAAATTAGCATAAATCATGAATACTTAGACCTATTTTTTAACAATTTATGTCCAAAATAAACGGTTTTTCAAAATAAATCATGATATTTCCTAGTGTGTGTTACTTAACAATGATATGATATTTATAAAAGATACCATGTATAAATAAGTAAACAATCAAACTTTAATGTATATCTCAAATTGAAATAGAGTGCCAACCACAATTGAAAATAGATTATAAAATTAATTTTCAAGATTGTAAATTTCTTATATATTTTTATTCTTTGTTAAATGAGTTATCCAATAAATCATTTGTAATTTTGTTTTATAGTTTAGGATGTTGATATTGTGTAGAAATAAAACCTGTGTATTTGTTACTTATCTTTATGTTATTTTGTTTTAGATAGTAGTGTTAGGATTTGTATAATTTTAAAATTATTGAATAAATATTAATAATTTTAACTGAGTTCATTTTTGATATAAGTGGTGAATTCAAAGTAATGCATTTTATATCAAATAATTTGTTGTATGAATTTCCAAATGGAAAATACATATTGTTTTCTTTATATATATATATATATATATATATATATATATATATATATATTTTTAAAAAAAAAAATCATGTGAAAAATAGGGTCAACCCAACCCAACCTGTAACCTGATTGATTCAAACCCATTTTTAACTTGATTCAAATGACCCAATTTTGACCCACTTCAAATGACCCATTTTTTACTCGCAACCCGATTGACCCAACCCGACCCGCTCATTTTGCCATGTCTAGTGATACACAATATAAATAAACAACCATATAAATTCTGTAGCTGTGATTGGAGGAAAGTGAAATTAGTCAAATTACCAGCAATGGTATATCTCTCACAATTGTTACGGTAAGCTTAATGGAACAATCAGTTACAATTACAACTGCAAATATTTTGTGGACTGCATTTAAGGATACGCACGCTTTGATTTGCCTCAATGTCATGTTATCAAATGCCTTTGAACTATTGCTGGTTTAATCCAATTGTTGTGTAATCTTTTTGTATGCTTATCTCCCTTCTTTGGTATACCAAAAAAAAAAACACTTCAAACCCGCTTGCTTGAAAGTACTGTTTTTCTCACTTTTTGTGAAACACATCCCAATGATTTTTATCATTTGACAGTTGAGAAATGATGTTATTAATGATTTTTGAAATGGTATTAATTGTTAGAGCATATTTTCTATGTATTGACTTATCTTTTGACAAAACGTACTTTGCTTGCAATTGAGTAGATTTAAGTTGGGTTTAATGTATCATCAAATATGTGAAGTTCATTTTACAAGTGGTATCATTAAATAAATAAAGATTGATCCAAGAAATAAGTGAAGAAAAGTTGTTTCATTAAAGCTTGACACTAGGCTTGACACTAGCATATCTATTGAGGATTATTAAAGAAGCTCAACACAAGCTTGATGCAAGCTCATTCCATCGAGACTTATGATTTTAAAATTCTCAGATCTGAAATTCGGCTTATGATGACTTGGATGATTAGGGTTTCTCTCTCTACAACCCTAGACCATATAAAAGGCTTATTTTAAAATCATCAAACATATAAAGACTCAATTAGAGAACTCATACACTCTGTGATAAGCTATTTTATCTATGCACCTTAGGGTTTTGAAACCAAGTGAATGCTTTCTAATCTTTAACGTGCTTTAAAGTAAAAAACTTTGCAGCTAACAACAATTAATTAGTTACTAAGAGTTAATCACGTACTAAAATCCATGTATACGAAGAAGTCTTCTACAATATCAAGTCCAATTAGAGATTGGTGCAAATATTCAACTGTAGTGGATTCTTAGGAGTGGTGACTTAAAAATCACCCAATGGAGTTTTTTCTTTACGAAAGATTTTCCCTATTTGTCAACAAATCACCGTGTCCATTTAATTTCTGCTGCACTTAGTTTATTTGCTAACTTGTTGGTTCCTCCACTATTTGCATGTAATTTGACCTAATTAATCAACTTGGATAATTGAATTAATTAACTGGGGTCAATTTATAACCCAACATTAATGTATTGTTTGCTCTTTCAAAAAAGGAATTAAAGTATGGCTTGTGAAATTTTAGTTTGGAGAAAATAATGGCTTGCGAATTTGTGATGGTGATTGAGTGTTCTGAAATTCATTTAATATAGTTTAGTCTTGATGTGGTAATGAAGTCTCGCTTTTGATGTAGAAAACTAGAGAAGACAATGGCAGTAGAAAAATACCTAGAGATAATGCCACTCTTGAATTGTCAAAGCACTGGCCCAGATGCCATGTTAAAGACAATTATATATATATATATATATATATATATATATATATATTGATGATGCACAAAATCCTCAGTGAGTTGACCATCCACACACGTACCAATGGGTGTACCTGAAGAACAAAAGAGAAGAACCAAACAGAGAGCACCAATAGAGTGTCGACCAAAGACCCTCCAAAAATTAAGTCAGTAATAAGAATCTCCAAGAACTCGAGAGTGCAGGAGCTAAGGAGGGTTCACGTCCCTCAAGAAGGTTAGGGTTTACTATTTATATAGTAGTGGAGAGCTGACCTGAATCCCTTGATACAAGGGGAATTTTCTTATAGAGAGAAAGATCCCAAGATCTCGAGGATCCTCTTCCTATACAGGGAAGATCTTATCGTGCAGTAGGATCTTTGGTCATAGTGTGCAAGTTATTTCCATGTAGGGACATATGAGTGGGACCCACGCGAATCCCATGTGGAACCCTAGGGCATCAGATCGTCGAGAAAGGGGTTGGATCGGCATCCTACCTAACCTGACGATCCTTGAGATAGGTAACTCCCTTGGGATCGGTTTGTAGGCACAAAGCCGATGATCAAGCAAGGATTGTTAGTTTAATTTTGAGCCACGTGTCTCATCTAATTTTTAAATTTGTGTGTCAAGTGAATTATTAGATGCAAAAATAAAGAGTCTAAATTCAATTAGATTTTAAATTGAAGTTCAATTTTGCATCATGTGTCTCATCTAATTTTGAAATTTTTGTGGCAAGTGATTTATTGGGTACAAAAACTGAAGAATCTAGACCTAATTAGATTCTAAATCGCATAGATATATATATATATATATATGTGTGTGTGTGTGTGTGTGTGTGCGCGCACGCGCGCATGCATGTGTGTAATTATAATTGTTTTTAAATGCACCTGTACATATGCAAGAGGTTACATACTAGTATTGAATACTATGAACATAATGTACAAGATACTGCATTTTATATAGACATAATATGTTTGATGTACAACTAATAAGAGTGTAGTACACTCAAGTACTATAATAACAATGGATGGCATGAAATTGCATGTAAAAATGAAGTTGGAAGGAGACATCCAGAAGTGTTGGTTTGAGTCCAGTTCTTATTGAAGACAGGATCGTATAAATACAAAGAAACATGGGACCGCATATATAGTACTGTATAAGTATCTAAGAAAACGTCGTGTAAAACACACTTCTATATTAAAAAAAAACGAATTCCTGAAGTTGAAGTGCATGTACAAGTAAGGTTAGATACATGAAGTTGCATGTAAACATAAGTTTTACATAATTAAAGTATAATTGAAAGAACGCTTGACACAAAATTAGAGTGTCGTTTAAATATAAAGACACTTGACATAAAGTAATAGAACAATTAGAATGACACTTGCACAAAATTGAAATGTGCTTAGAATCTAATTTGGATTCTTGACTCTCATTTTCAGCTTTTATATATTGTATATAAGATGATATATGATTTCCCAAAAAAAATTTAATTGTAATATGACAGATTCCGTGTGTTTTAACTTTAAAGTGCAATGATATGTTTAGGGTCTGTTTGAAATGAGGGGGAAAGGGGGTGGAATGGAGTAGAATAGAGTTCGTTGAAAATAAACTAATTTTGTGTCAATTCTACTATCCCAAACATAAAGAGGGAAAATGCTTCTTCCTCCCACCATCAATGATTGTTTCTCCTTATCTTGACCATTCCTGGCTTTGCTAACTATGAAAAAGTTTCCTCTACAGATATTACCATTTTATTGAGGATGCTTCATGACTAGAAGATGAATATCGCTGAATTAACAAGTTGAATATACTCTTCAAGTGTTGTGATGATATAGCTCTGGGCAATCGTACCAGTCTGAAACTGCCAGCCTCGAGAAGTAATGGAAAGCGGATTGCATCCTACTGACCATACCAATTCTGCCAAGTTGCAGGCATTTCTAACTTTCAAAAAAAAAAAACTCTTCTAATATTTTGGGATGAATAGTTATATACACACGTTTCTGGTTGAGCCTGCACGTTGTAAATTTGAAAAAATTGGTCTTTTTTTTTTCGATGGTCTTGCATTACAGTAGATGTAGATAATTCTTATCTGAATGTTGACACTAGAAAGCATGTTGTAATTAACTAAAACAAAAAGAAGCATATATATGGTATACGATATACATGGTAAAGTGAAATTAAAATTTTACAATGGAGCATGAGATTGAAGTCTTGAAGCAGCTAGGGAGATGAGTTGATGCTACCTTTGTGATTTGAATTTTAGGCACCAGCCTTTGCCCTCCAATCACAGGGCCTCCCTGCAAATGGAATAAGAAAAAAATTGTGAGAAAATCTCTCCTCTTTCTCTCATTGAAGAAAAAGAATGTAACCTAGAGTCCCATGTATTTATGTAATATGATCCTCTATTTGAAATACTACTGTTGAACACCAAAGAGTCAAAGTACTACTGTGAGCTCGGTTAGTCCATTTCTAATGGTTTCACTGCACTTGAATAGATCAGCGTGAGCTCTATCCGATGGCGACAATGGTGTGTTGAACTGAGGTGATCAGTGGATAGTGATTTTAAAAGAGGTAAAGTCTTGCTTCTAACGGCGGCAAACCAAAGAAGACGAGGGCAACGAAAGAATACATAGAGACATTAATTCTACTCTTGACCACCACAGAGTCAAAAGCATTGACTCATATACCACGTTAACGACAAAATCTTATTGTATTGATTAAATTGATCAATGTGAGAATAATGTACAAGTGATAGGAGTGTAGTATAATCAAAGTACAAATAGTACAGTGGGTCAATTGGCATAAAACAACGTGAAGTTGAAATTGCATGTACAAGTAAGGTCCAATACATGAAGTTGTACGTGAACATAATTCACACAATCAATTAAAACAACACTTTGGCATGAAATTGGAGTATAAATAAAATGGGGAGACACTTAAAATAAAATGATAGGACAATTTGAATAACACTTGCACAAATTGAAGTGAACTTAGAACCTAATTTGGATTTTTTTTTTTTATTGAACTTATATATTATTTCTCTACAAAAATTAATTGTGATATAGAGTACCTAATTTTTTTTCTACTTTTTTTTCCACCTTATTCTCCACCAATTATGATATGCTATATGTTTTTTTTTTTTTTTAATTTTGGTTATTTTATAAAAAATGTTAAATAAATACATGACAAATTGTAATTAGTGGAACATAAAGCAAAACATAAAAAATGAAACGGGAGATTTGTATCATCTCTTTCTCCCTTCACTACCAAGTTCCAGCCACTAACAGGTTCCGGCTGTTTTAAGTGCAATGTATAGAGTATTAATGCACTTTGGTTTCCCTCCATGAATAATGCCATGATATGTTTAAAGTGCATTGCATTGTTCAAGGTACACCTATATCCTTTGATTTTTTCTATGTAAATAAAGCCATGATAATTGATACGTTAAAGTGCATTGCATATATGGTTGCTAATTAAGTACACATGCCCTTTGATTTTCCATTGATTTCTCTCTATAAATACATGTCTTGTACGGTTATGTTTCACACACATTAGCCTAATATATTGATCTTTCTTGTTATAAAAAAAGGATTTCCAGAATCCTAACTATTCAGTCATGGGCGATTTTCCTACCACCCGCGATGAACCATGTATGTTCTCTATGTATCCCCTCCGAAGTTATATTTCACTGTATATGTTCGAAAACAAAAAATTTCATATTTTCTAGCCTACAATTAATTATGTTAGACCTCTTGAGGTAATTTGAAGATAAGAAAAGAATTAAATATATATATATGATCATAAGAGTCGGAACACATGAAAATAGGCCGTATATATGCAACTGTCCATGATGACTCTGAAATACTTTCTGTTTATTTTTATTTGTTTTATTTTTAATTTATGCTCCTTACAGTAATCTTTTTCTCATCTAGAAAAAGTATTTTGTTTCTCAAAATTTAAAATAAAAAGAAAGTATTTAACTAAACATATATAATATGACACATGATATATAGATGATAGACGATGAAAACAAAATGCGTTTTATTTTCATGATTTATGACCACACTACATTTTTCTAGTTCCTTTGACTTTATTGATTATTCTTCATAACTTGTCGATTGAAATCTTTCCCGAACGCTTCACCTACGTATTATTATATACCCAATATTTATAGATTTCTCACCTTAATTATTCATATTCTATTGTATTGCAGTAATCACAAGATCAAGAAGACATTTTCCTCCAAATAATTTCTTACTTAAAATAGAGTCATACTCGTTACTGTCCAAGACTGGGCTAGAGTATAAGTCCGATGTTTTTGAAGCTGGCGGGCATAAATGATGGGCTCTAATTCTCTACCCATTGAATTGTATGCTCCATAAAATTATTAATGTTTAGTCAATTAATTATATCACCTATCTGCTTTTGCAGGAGGTTGTCTCTCTATCCAAAAGGAATTGAGAAAACAAATGAGACTGGTCATATCTCCCTTTACCTGGCAATTGCTGAGACAGAAAATCTTCCTCTTGGTTGGGAGGTTAATGCCGGCTTCAGATTGTTTGTTTATGATCAGATACGGGACGAGTACTTGACCGTTCAAGGTTTGCTCTCTTATAATTGATGCATAAATGTTTAATTCTAATTGGAATTGTAATCTTCTATTGTATTTTTTGTGATATAGACCTATTGCGGCAGTTGTCAAATGCCGCTATAGGTCTTTTTCATAACAAAATATAATAATTACATTTTTGAACCTATTGCGGCGCTGTACGAAAAAGGCGCCGCTAAATACCAAATCTACTGCAACGCTTTGACAAATGCCGCAGCAGGTCAGGGTTTGTAGCCAAAGGAAAAAAAAAAAAAAAAAACCGCTATAGACCAGCTTTTTAGTAGTGCATATTTGATGATTTTTTTTTTTTTTAATTGGTTGTAGGTGGTGGTGGTGGTGGTGGTACTAAAAGATTCAATGACATAAATAGTGAATGGGGATTTGCCAAATTTCTTCCCCTGGATACCTTCAATGATGTTACTCAAGGATACCTTGTCAATAACTGTTGCGTATTTGGTGGAGGTTTTTGTTCATGAACGTACTGTCAAAAGGCAATGTCTTTCCATGATTGAAAAACCCGCAAACAGCACTTTGACTTGGAAGATTGAAAGATTTTCGACACTGAATGAAGAACGTTATCACTCTCAAGAGTTCACTGTTAGAATTAGAGATTCAAAATGGTAATTTGTATTATTGGAAGTTGCACTATCCTTGTTATGTTTTTTCAAAAAAAGTTACTTTTCTGAACTTAGAAGCTGTTATTTGGAACTCTTTTTACTGAATCCAGGAAGTTAAGGGTCTATCCCAAAGAAAATTCTAGTGGAAAGAATACGGCAATATCAGTTTACTTGTATTCATGCAGTTGTCTTCGGTCAGAGCAAAATGTTTTTGCAGAATTCAAGCTGCGCATAAGGGACCAAATCAAAGGAATGCACCAAGAAAGAAGTGGTAAATCAAATATTCCTATCATTTTCTCGTCAATGTTGGGAATGTAGGTTGTGTGTTTTCAATATGCTTAGAATTGTACCAGAACTATGGTCAAAGTTGGGGTTTCTTCACTATATATATATATATAAATATATATTCATTACATGGTATCTTTTATTTGTTTGGATCCCCTCTAAGCTGAATTTTTTTTTTTTTTTTCTTTGTAGTTAAACATTGGTTTTCTACCAAAGAGGAGGATTGGGGTTTTCCAGAATTTTTTCTTCTAAGGATATCAATGATGCAGCAAAGGGGTTTCTTGTGAATGATACTTTACTTGTAGAAGCAGAAATTATGGTGATGTCTAAGTGAGGTAGTTCTCTAAGTAACAGCACATACTAAACTGGAAGTGGGAACTACATTTGGCGATACTGTGGTGTGGGACCATTATTAATGCAATTTCAGAGAGAATTATCTATATGAGAATAGTTTAAATTCGTCATGGTTATATTATTGTTACAAGGATCTCAAGAATATGAATATATATATATATATATGATAGATGATTAAACTAATTAAAATAAAATTTAAAATTTACTTTAAATTTTGAATTTTTTTATTATGGAATTTTGAATATATTTGACTGTCTTGAAAAGAATTGGATAACAGAATTTTACCTAAATAAAACCATCTTTACAATTATTTTTTAATAGAAGTATAGTTGGAGAGTAATTTTTAATTTCTTGAAACTTAGGAAACATAATTTTAATTTAACTAAACTAATTAATTTTAAAATTGATGAGAATGTTTTTTTTTTTTTTTTGAGAAATGATGAGAATGTAGTTATAGGGAAAAGATAGTCACTTGACATAACCATAACTTTAAAAACTCAATTTTTATTAGAAAATGATAGATAATACTAACAAGAATTTAGTGAGCGTTTGGATAGCTGAAATGATCCTGCGTCTTACGATTTGCGGGTTTTTTTTTTTTTTTTGGGACCAGTGCCTCTTGCACTGTTCATAGGACATGAACAATGCAAATAGGCAAATGAACAATAATTTTATTTATAAACAGTAACCAGAAAAGCATTTTTTATTGTTTTTAGTTTTCAATTTTCAGTAGAATAAGTTTTATCCAAACACACTCTTAATCATGCACAGACTAATTGGTGCTAAGTGAGTACTATCACTTGGTATTAAAATGAAGAGTTTGAATTTAGTAAGGACATGGTGTAAAACTCATGTTTTACACATCCAATTATAGATTGTCACGTAAGCCTTTTACTTAATAAAAAATACATCATATCACACCTGATAAAATCTCAATTAACTCTCTCTCTCATCAACATCTTTAATTTTAGAACAAACTTAAACCCAAATTTCATCCTTTTCTATACCAAAAAAAAAACCTCAAATCTCATCGTTTCCTGCAACGTTCGCTCAAGTTTTAATTTTTCCAATCTAAAATCTTATCATTTCAGCAGGTTTGTTTAAGATTTAATTTTTCTTGATTTCTTCTTTTTCCCAAATGGATTTCAAGATTTCTCAATCGTTCCAATTATCGTTTGCCCAAGCGAATGTTGCTGAGATTTCTTGGTACAAACTATTACTAATTGGATTACATCATTAAGCATATTCGGTTACATATTGGAACTTCATAAAAGACAAGATCCTATGTTAACAGCAACTATCAATATTTCAAAATATGGAACAAAAAACAAGATTCCGGCAACTGTCAATAAAAGGCAGGATTCTATGTTTCTATGTCAACTATGGAATTAAAAACAAAATTCTATGTTACTGTGCAAACCCATACCATCAAGATATCCAAACACACTTTCATCACCTAGTAAAACCCAATAACATATATATCAAAACAGACCTTGAAGTAGTGACTCCGGTGAACTGATGCAGTGGAGAATAGAGGTCCAGCGACGTCTGCGGTGATAAATGGAGGTCCAACAAGGTTTGTGGTGGGTGATAGAGGAGCTGAGGAGAGAGATAAGATTTTAGGGATTCTTTTTCACATTAGGTCTGAAAATGTGAAATACGGTTTTTTTTATTTATTTAAGTGTTATTAGGTATATGAGGATGTATTAATTTTAATTACTATGAGTCTAGTAAAAAGCTGATGTGGCATTCCATATTGGCTGGTGTAAACCCACCCGTCCTTATTGAATTTATTCTCTAAAATGAATAGCTTTTAAGTTTCCAAATTTGTCAAAAATATTATAAATTCACATAATGTGCATCATAACGCATGTCATAATGTATAATTTTACGCCCTCTCAACTAAAATCTCGGTTCTACCACTGATATGATAAGATTACATATAATTAACGTAAATGCATTCCTTTCAAAACAAAAAATGTTAATCCACATCCTTTGTAAGCCTATATGAGCCTAAGTACATTAACCCAACATTATAGCTCAATAACATGTTTTATTACTCTATTTTTTAAAATTAATTTTAATTAATTTTTTAAACTTTTTTCATTATTTTCTAGTACTAACCAAAACATCAATAAATTCAATACCATCTAAGATTCTAAAACACGTGAGAAACATCAATAAATTCACTACCAAGTTCCAGCCACTAACAGGTTTCGGCTGTTTTAAGTGCGCACTTAAAACAGGCGGAACCTGTTAGTATAGAGTATTAATGCACTTTGGTTTCCCTCCATAAATAATGCCATGATATGTTTAAAGTGCATTGCATTGTTCAAGATACACCTGCCCTTTGATTTTTTCTATGTAAATAAAGCCATGATAATTGCTACGTTAAAGAGCATTGCATATGTAGTCGCTAATTAAGTACACATGCCCTTTGATTTTCCATTGATCATTTCTCCCTATAAATACATGTCTTGTACGGTTATGTTTCACACACATTAGCCTAATATATTGATCTCTCTTGTTATAAAAAAAGGATTTCCAGAATCCTAACTATTCAGTCATGGGCGATTTTCCTACCACCCACGATGAACCATGTATGTTCTCTATATATCCCTCTCCAATGTTATTTCACTCTATATGTTCGAAAAAAATATCTCATATTTTCCGGCCTACAGTTAATTTTGTTAGACCTCTGTGAGGTAATTTGAAGATAAGAAAAGAAATAAATATATATATAAAATAATCATAAGAGTTGGAAGTCGGAACACATGAAATTGGCCGTATGTTAGACCTTTGTTTTGTTTTTAATTTATGCTTCTTACAATAATCTTTTGCTCATATAGAAAAAGTTTTTTGTCTCTCAAAATTTAAAATAAAAAGAAAGTATTTAGCTAAACATATATAATATGACATATGATAGATGATAGACGATGAAAACAAAATGTGTTTTATTTACATGATTTATGACCACACTATTCATTTTTCTAGTTCCTTTGACTTTATTGATTATTCTTCATAACTTGTCGATTGAAATCTTTCCCCAACGCTTCACCTACATATTATTATATACCCAATATTAATTTATAGATATCACCTTAATTATTCATATTATTGTATTGCAGTAATCACAAGATCAAGAAGACATTTTCCTCCAAATAATTTCTTACTTAAAATAGAGTCATACTCGTTACTGTCCGAGACTGGGCTAGAGTATAAGTCCGATCGATGTTTTTGAAGCTGGCGGGTATAAATGGTGGGCTCTAATTCTCTACCCATTGAACTGTTTGCTACATAAAATTATTAATGTTTAGTCAATTAATTACATCACCTATCTTCTTCTGCAGGAGGTTGTCTCTCTATCCAAAAGGAATTGAGAAAAAAAATGAAAATGGACATATCTCCCTCTACCTAGCAATCGCTGAGACAGAAGAACTTCCTCTTGGTTGGGAGGTTAATGCCGGCTTCAGATTGTTTGTATTTGATCAGATACGGGACGAGTACTTGACCGTTCAAGGTTTGCTCTCTTATAATTGATGCATAAATGTTTAATTCTAATTGGAATTGTAATCTTCTATTGTATTTTTTGTATGTCACTTTACGTTTTGATCATGACATTGACCTATTGCGGCAGTTGTCAAATGCCGCTATAGGTCTTTTTCAAAACAAAAGATGATAATTTCATTTTTGAACCTATTACGGCGCTGTATGAAAAAAGCGCCGCTAAATACCAAATCTATTGCAACGCTTTGACAAATGCCGCAGCAGGTCAGGGTTTGTAGCCAAAAAAAAACCGCTAGAGACCAGCTTTTTAGTAGTGCATATTTGATGATTTTTTTTTTTTTGGTTGTAGATGGTGGTGGTGGTGGTGCTATTAAAAGATTCAATGACATGAATAGTGAATGGGGATTTGCCAAATTTCTTCCCCCGGATACCTTCAATGATGTTACTCAAGGATACCTTGTGAATAACTGTTGCGTATTTGGTGTAGAGGTTTTTGTTCATGAACGTACTGTCAAAAGGCAGTGTCTTTCCATGATTGAAGAACCCGATAACAGCACTTTTACTTGGAAGATTGAAAGATTTTCGACACTGGATGAAGAAAGATATCACTCTCAAGAATTCACTGTTGGAGATTCAAAATGGTAATTTGTATTGCTGGAAGTTTTTCTAACATTGTTATCTTTTTTTCTTTTTTTTTTCAAGTTACTTTTCTAAACTTAGAAGCTTTTATTTGGAACTCTTTTTACTGAATCCAGGAAGTTACTAGTCTATCCCAAGGGAAATTCTACTGGAAAAAATACGGCGTTATCTTTCTTCTTGTCTTCATGCAATTGTATTCGGTCAGAGCAAAATGTTTTTGCGGAATTCACGCTGCGCATAAGGGATCAAATCAAAGGAAAGCACAAAGAAATAAGTGGTAAATCAAATATTCCTGTCATTTTCTCGTCAATGTTGGGAGTGGCGGTTGTTTGTTTTCAATATGCTTAGAATCGTACCAGAACTATGGTCAAAGTTGGGGTTTCTTCACTATGTATATATTTATTACCTAGTATCTTTTATTTGTTTTGATCCACACTAAGCTGAATTGTTTTTTTTTTTTTTTTTTCCTTTGCAGATAAACATTGGTTTTCTACCAAGGGTTGGGGTTTTCCAGAATTTTTGCCTCTAAAGGATATCAATGATGCAGCAAAGGGGTTTCTTGTGAATGATACTCTACTTGTAGAAGCTGAAATTATAGTGATGTCTAAAGTGAGGTGGTTCTCTAACAGCACATGCTAAACTGGGACGTGGGAACTACGTTTGGTGATACTGTGGTGTGGGACCATTATTAATACAATTTCATTGTGATTTATCTTTATGAGAATAGTATAAATTCCTCATGGTTATATTATTGTTGCAAGGATCTCAAGGATTTAAAATTTATTTTAAATCCTTGAATTTTTTATTATGGAATTTTAATTGAATATATCTAACTGTCTTCAAAAGAATTGGATAATAGAATTTTATTTAAATAAAACCATCTTAACATTTATTTATTAATAGAATTATAGTCGGAGAATAATTTTTAATTTCTTGAAACTTAGGTAACATAATTTTAACTAAACTAAACTAACTAATTAATTAAATAATTAATGAGAATATAGCCATAAAGAAAAGATAGTCACTTGACACAACCATAACTTTAAGAACTCAACTTTTATTAGAAAATGATAGATAATAATAACTAGAATTTAATCATGCACAAACGAATTGATGATAAGTGAGTAATATCACTTGGTATTAAAATGACGAGTCTAAATTTGGTAAGGACGAGGTATAAAACTCATGTTTTACTCATTTAATAATAGATTGCTACGTCAACCTTTTACTTAATAAGAAATACATCCTATCACACCTAATAACATCTCAACTAACTCCCACTTTCACCAATTTCTTTAATTTTAGAACAAACTTAAACCCAAATCTCATTCTTTCCTATACAAATATATATATATATATATATATATATATATATATATATATATATTTAAAATCTCATCGTTTCCTGCATCGTTCGCTTAAGTTTTAAATTTTCAAATCTGAAATCTCATTGTTCCGGCAACAACTATCAATAAAAGGCAGAATTCTATATATGTTTCTATGTTAGCTATGAAAAAAACAAAAAAAAAAAAACAAAACAAAATTCTATGTTACTGTGCAAACCCATACCATAAAGATATCCAAACACACTTTCATCACCTTGTAAAACCCAATAGCAAATATAGCAAAACAGGCCCCTTGAATTAGCAACTCCAGCAAATTGATGTGGCGGATAACAGAAGTCAGTGGCAGCGCCACCTTATGGCCAGGGTAGTCGACTACCCTGATCTAAAAAAAAAAAAATTATATATAATAATTTAAAATTGTATATTTATTTACCTTTAAAAAAAAATTTGGGACCAACCTAAATTTTTTTATGCCAATAAAATTAAATGTTGATCCATAATTTGAGCAACTTAACAATATATTGGGGTCTTTCAAGCAAAAATGAAAAACTCAAAAAAAAATTGAACTAAAATCTGAAAAATAAATAAATAAATTTATAATAAAACTACTATAGGCAGGGCAGTGGCTTGATTCCTTCGACTAAACACACTGCCCAATATAGCACAATTTTCAACCTTTTATTATTTTTTATTACAGTATTATTTTTCCTCACCAAATATATATTACTTGCTTCTTATTTTTAATTATTTTTTCTTGGTTATTCTTAACCATACACATCTTCTGTCTCCTCGATTTTTACTCTACATACTTTTAAATTTTATCACATCTTCATCTACACTTTTACATCTATGCTTTGCCTTCCTCCTTGTTCGTAACTTCTGTGTCTTCTACCAGTACCAATGTAGCAATGCATCTTCTCAAGTTTTGAGTTTCAAATTTCTCAATACAATTTCTTTTTAGCTGTACAAGTACCTTTGTTCATTTCTTTTCTTTTCATTTTTTTCCTTTTAAGGTTTTTTGGTTTACAAAATGCAAATTTGTTTTGGTTTTAAGAACAATTTTTTTTTTTTTTAAGCACAAACTTCATGCCGGCCGAATGTTGAATTTCGGCCAGTATTTACCAAAACACTCGAAATAGACCGGAATGATCCGAAATTTTTTTCCAAAGTGGAATAGGGTGGGTTATTGTTCCAGTTTGTTTACCGACATAGTATTTTCATTATGGCCGGAACGGCCGAAATGAAATGAAATTAATAACATTGAATCAAACTCAATTACCTAAAGGCTAAAAAGAAATAAGATTATATAATTTATACTTCCTAATGAACACCCTGAACAAAATTCCTAGAGCCGCCACCGACAGAAGTCCGGCAAGGTTTGCGATGGTAAATGGAGGTCCAACAAGGTTTGTGGTGAGAGACGGTGGAGTTGAGGAGGGAGATGAGATTTTAGGGATTCTTTTTCACATTAGGTTAGAAAATGTGAAATAGGGTTTTTTTTTTTTTTTTCTTATTTAAAGATGTTATTAAGTGTATTAGGAAATATTGATTTTACTATGAGTTTTAAGTAAAAAGCTTATGTGATATGTTCGTATTGGCTGGCGTAACCAAAGGATTTACACCCCGTCCTTAATGAATTTATTCTCTAAACTAAATAGCTTTTAAGTTTTCAAATTTGTTAAAAGTATTATAAATTCACATAATGTGCATAATTATGCATGTCATAATGTATAAATTTTAACCCCTCTTAACTAAAATCTTGGTTCTACTACTGATATTATGAGATTACATACAATAAATGTAAATGCATTCCTTTCAATTAATTTTAATCCACATCCTTTGTTAGCCTATATGGGCCTAAATACATTAATCCAACATAAAAGCTCAATAACATGTTTCATTACTCTATTTTTAAAAATTAATTTTAATTAATTTTTTAAACTTTTTTTAATTATTTTCTAGTACTAACCAAAACATCAATAAATTCAATACCATCTAAAACACCTGAGAAACCCTCAACACAGCTGTTATAGACCACTACAAATCAATAAATGTTTTTTTTTTTTTTTTTTTTTCAGAAGAATAATAGTACTGATTTAGTAGTTGGTAGTTGGTACAGAACAAACCATCCAATATGAACACGTACCTTGTTCAAAGTACCTCTAAGATTTCGGCAATTATCAATTTATCGCTCGCATACACTTCATGGAGCAGACCTCTCATAATGTGGGATCCCATGTATTTATAGAAAATAATTTTTTTTTAAAATAAATTTATTTTATAATTCGTATTAAATATAAATTTAAAGGTGTATTTAATATCACCACATTTATAATTTTAAATGACATGCTATAATTTTAAATGACATGCTATTTTGAATGGTACTCACTCATAAGATCTGCAAGAAACCAATCATGCTTCACAAAAAAATGATTGATTTAACTTTTGAGTGTCTCTTTTCTGAAATGGGAATGTAGCTCCAACGGTAGAGCGCTCGCTTTGCATGCGAGAGGTCGCATCTCCATTTTTTTTCATTATATTCACCAAACACGATGTGTCGTTTTTTTCATTTGAAACCTATATATAACTATTAGCTAGCCCCAAGTTCTTACTAGTTGCCTTTTCCTACTGTTAGAGATATGTATTAGGCATATTAGCCCAATGTAATAGACCCAAACCTAATCCTGCTTGTACTAGTAGTCTAGGGTTCAGTCGTCTATATATACTCATGTTATGACTCATTGTAACACAGGTTTTTGTATTACATTCTTATATAATAAAGATGTAACCCTTAAGAGATTCCTCTGTGGATATAGGTCGTCAAAACTGAACCACGAAACTCTCGTGTTCTCAATGTTCCTATTCTATGCTTCTCTTTCTGCATCCACTCTAGCATATACAACATGGTTATTTGACACCTACAAAGAACAAATGCAGAGTTTCAAATTTCAATACCCATTTCACAAGGTGTTCCGTCTTCTCTAGTTTGCTTTTACTGTTCTTCTGATCTCTTTTTGCTTTTGTGTATTCCCTTATGCATGTATATGTTTCAATCTGAAGTGGGTCCTTAAAGTTTTCTGTATTTGACTGAGTATTTCCCACTTTCGCTAGAGGACATACCAAGTGTTCACGTTAAATGTTGCAGAAGGAAATGTATCTCACTTTGTTTAAATTAACTCACTTAATATATTTATAAATCAACCAAGTGAGAAAATGGAGATTCTGGGTACCTAAAGACTAAAGTGTGTTACTTTCTGCATAAAGATTTTATTTTTGTTCTTCTAGTGAGTAGATACCACCTTTATTTGTATATATCTGAGTATATCCCACTTTTACTAGAGGATACCAAGTTTTCACGTTAATGTTGCTGAAGGAAATGTATCGCACTTTGTTTACACTAATTACCAAAAAGATTACACTACTAAAGTAACTCACTTTATATATTTATAAATCAACCAACTTTGAAAATGGAGCTTCTAGGTAGTTAAAGCATGTTAGAGCATTATCATCAGGTGTGTCAAATGCCAAATATTTGACATTTGACACACCAAACACTAAAAACCAACCCTCATCAGATATCTCAAATCTCAAAATTTTTGACACACGGCTACAGTACCGTCTCATATTTGAGACGGTACGGACAAATGTGCCAAAATTTTTATTATTATTTTATATACTTTTTCTCTCCTCCCCAGACATATCTCTCTCTCCACTTGGTTCTCTCTCTCCGTCAGGTTCTCTTTCTCAACTCTCATCTCTATCGTATCTCTCTTTCCTTAGTCATTCTCAAACGCAAATGCAAACTCAAGGTCTCCCTTAAAAACAAAACACAAAAAACTCTCTAAAGATCACTCAAAAACAAAACCACCGATCAATTTTCTTTGTTTATTTTCCTAGTTCCCCATCTCTCTTCGGCACTCCCTCTCAACCTTCGATCTCTCTAACTCTGACCCAAACTCTCATCTCTGTCTAGCCCTCTCTATTGCTCTTTCACAGCCACGTTGATCTCACCACAATGACCACCACGCCGCGCCGCCGAGCTTCATGCCATCCACCACGTCACGCCATGCCGCGCCGTCGAGCTTGCCGTACCATCCACCACACCACACCACACCGCTGAGCTTGCCATGCCATCCACCCCCACGCCGCCAATCTCTCATAGTGTGAGACATTTCTTATCTTTTGTTTTCTGATGGTGGTTTTTTTTTTTTTTTTTTTTTTTGGTTGCCGTGGGTTTTATTGTTGTGGCTATTGGTTGATTTTCATGGGTTGTGGTGGTGGCTTTTTTTGTTGTTGCCAGTAGGTTGTGAGGTTCAAGTTTATCTAAAGGGATTGGAGGTTGGGTTTGTTTGATTTGGGATGGGTTTTGAGGTTTGTGAATGTGTTGGGTTGTGGGTTAATTGTGGCAGTAGTATTGTAATTTGGTGGTTGTGGTGGCCGTTGGTGTTGTTGGTGTGGTCGTGGTTGTTGTTGGTGGCCGTTGTTGCGGCAGTGGTGGCTGTGCCATTGTTGCTGTTGTTGATGAGAGGAGTTAATATATTATTTTAATATGTTATAAATATTATTTTAATATATAGAATTGAAGTATAGAACATCTGATAAATGGTATATTGTAAAATGATGTGCTAAAATGATAAAGTAGGTTTTTGGTATGTCAAAATGGCATTTTTTATGAGAGAGCTGATAAAAATGATCTTACTTTTTGCTTAAAGGTTTTATTTTTACTCCTCTAGAGACCACCTTTTTGTTTGCATATATTTGATTCATGTTTTTTTTTTCCTTACTTTTTGGTAATGGCATAGAACTTTTGTATTTTATGCTTGTTTCAAAGATATCTCAGCTTGGAGCTAGGATGGTAAAGAATCTCACAAGAAGTATATACTTGAAGTTGACATGCAATGTGTTGTGCTTCAGCTCGACATTAATATTGGATCAATTCACTAAAAGATACGAGTGGGAGGCAGCTTTACCCCCATTTGTGGTTAATTTGTTTTCAATAAAATCTAGTCAGACATATTTAAGTTTATAAACAGTTTTAGTGGTAGCCTTCTTTAAATAATAAATATGTTAAACTTGAGATATAAAGCGTTCCAACTGATGATTTTGTGTACATGTGGAATGGAAGTTGGAATGTCTGATCCCTTTTGTAGTCTAGAACCTAATTAGACGACCACTTTTTTCTTAAATTCCCTTGGTACAATGCTGTATCCTATCTTGGATCTTAATTTGAGTGGATTTTTCTCCGAAGTTGCCCCATGTGTTAAGAGACATAGTCCAACAGAGCACTTGACAAAATGCAGGATTTGATTTGGTCATAAAACACAAAAATCTGTATTTCATGTTGCCTTGTCAAAATGCAGGATTTTGATTTAGTCAGACATGAAATCTGCATTGTTAATCATGATTAGTGGTGAAGAAGACAAGGTTAATTTTAGAAAAGTGAATTTCTTGAAGATAACTCTGGCTTTAATATTGGCACAAAAATGTTACTAGTTTTCCCCTAGCTTCTTTTAACTTGTATTAGTAATATAGTATTTTATTTGTTATCAATATGATTGGAAGACACTAATTCATAGTGGCATGTGCACTTTCATGTGGGTGGGAGCTGAGATGTGATATCTTTAGGGCTTTGGAATTTTCTTTCTGTACAAGTAGAGCTACTAACTATCTTGCCCAATATCAAGAAAATCAGAGGTTATTGGATTGCTTGTGTGACTGTGTGCACTGAAACCCTTATTTTATTATATCTTGTAATTACAATATTTTTCAACTTCACAATCTGTATTTGATTAGTAGAGGGTGGACTCATATTCCAGGATACTCCCATGTCTCAAGCCCAGATTTTGCAATACTAAGTTATGTCCATGTAGTTAAGACAAGGCTTTGTTGAATTGAATGAAGTTTGTAGTCATTGGGACCAGTGCTTCCAAGTATTTTTAACACATGCTCTCAGTTGTGCCAGGTGCTGTTCCCAGTACATTTATTGGTGTTTTTTTTGCTAAATATTCGGTTTTTAAATATATTTTGTTAAAAAGTATTTATTACAATTTATTTAGTTATGGAGCCTTTTTTTGGAACTCAACTTTCTCAAAATGAAATTCAAAGTAAAACTCAATTTCGCCAAAGTTAAGTTCTATGCAATTCAATAATATCATTGATATGTGGCAAATGTGGAACTTGATTTCTCAAAACTTGACTTCTACATTCCACTGAATTGCATAGAACTCAAACTTGGTGAAATCGAGTTCCACATTCCACTAAATTACTAAGTTACAATAGCAACTTTGTTACAAAATAATTTTCAAAAGCCGAATATTTAGCACAGACACACAGACACAGACACACACACACACACAGACACACACACACACACACACACACACACACAAAAAAAAAAAAAAAAAAAAAACCCGGAAGAAGAAGAAGAAGAAAAGGGGGTCAGATATTTCAAGTGTCCCACGTGCTCCCACCTACCTACCATTCTCCACCACTCATTTTCACACTATCCCTTTTCTCTCTTTTGGCCGGTCAACAAGGGTCCTCTACTCTTGTTTTCTTTTTCATCTTCTCACAAATACAAACACTCATCTCACACTCCCTCGCACTCTCCCACCGGTATCTCCATGCCACCATCTCCACCATCTTTTTTCCAGCAATGTCACCGGAAAATCCTTATGAACCTCTAAGCATCTTCATCTTTTATTTGAGGTAAAATTAATTTCTAATCCTTTTGGTGAGTTTTATATTTTGCTTGAGGTTATATTTTTATCTAAACTTTAATAATGATACCCATGTGATTTATGAGCATTGAAAGTGATATTTATGTGTTTATATGTATGGGTTTTGTATTGGTGGAATTATTTAATGAGTGGGTTTATGGTTTGTGTTAATGATTACTATCTAAGGTTTATTTATGGTGGAAATTTAGGGGTTTTGAGTTATAACATGTGATGGTTGGTAAATATAATTTTTCCATTTCTATTGGGTTTATTTGGAGTTAGTTGAAGTTCTAAATTTCTTTTCTTGGAGGATATTTTGATTTTGCTTACATGGGTCTCTTGATGATGTTGTGTAAATCTTATGGAAACTAGTCATAATGTTGGAGGTGATATTGAATGGGTTAACTTTATAAATTGGGGTCTATGCCTTGTGAATTAATTTGTTGAGAAACTTTGGAAGAGGAATATGTTATTGATGAGGTTAAATACTAGGCTTGCCTAATTAAGTGTTTATTTGGCAATTCTTAAATTGTAGCTTGATACAATTTTAAACTTTATGCTTATTGTGTTAGGTTTGCTTGATATTGTTGAGGTTCTAGCAAATCTCCTTCGGAGCTTGGAGAATTAGGCTTTTTACGGGTTGCAAGGTAAGGAGCTTTTTAATGGAATTTTGAAAAATAACCATGTTGCATAAATGTTGTTTTTGGGTTAAACACATTTTTGGAAACTACTTATGGAAACTATATTTTCCTAAAAACTGTTGTGTCATAACCTTAATATATATATATATATATATATATATATATGATTATATATGAAAATGCATCATATTTGATATTGCATTTGGGGAAATGCATGAATTGTTGATATGGAAAAATGAGCATCTTTTATTTAATTTTTGATAAGAAAATCATGGATTTTATGGTATATTAGAAAATTCAAAGATGCTTATCTTGTCTTGTTACGAGGGAAATCGATTGAAAATCTCTTGACAAGAATGAAGTTGAAAACCTTACAAACTTTGTAGAAGATAGATTATTTAAGGTTTTTCTGAAACTACTTGGACATGAACTATGTGTTTCAAAGTAATGTAACCTATGAGCTTATGTGGTTTTTAACACCATGCCATGTGTGATTTCTCAGTGATCACCCGATTTGGTTTTCGTAGTCTTTGTAACAACGGAATCAAATCTAGGTCAGTGCCCTTTCACTTTAGATGACGCGTTCTTCCCTACTACCCATGGGGGGAAGAGGTTCCTTAATTGTATATGGGTGAGGCTGCTGCCCATGGGGCCAAGAGACCACATGCAAAAGAGGTCTTATTTGACGCGCTCTCCCTGCTACCCATGGGAGGAGAGAAAAACCTTAAGGGTATGAGTGAGACTACTGTCCATGGGGCCAAGAGTCTGCATACCAGAGAGGACAATATCATGCCAGTTGTGAATGGGTGGATCCCCTGACTAGTATATGTAGTAATGCGGTATACTTGTAATAATTTACTTTATGTTAAATATTATAGATTTGGAAATTATATTGTTGGTGCTCACAGATTATAGTATATAATTTCAAGGTATTTACTTTGAGAAACTTTGTGTTTCATTATTTAATCATTCTTGTCATATTATTATTATTGAAGATGAAACTTGCATTTGCCCCCCCCCCCCAATTTAATTATGCTACTTACTGGGCATTAGCTCATCCTACCCTCTAACAGTTTTTCAAATTTACTAGCTATACCTTGGGTATGGAGCTTACTTCTTTGGTGATGATTAGAGTGCTATGTTAAATTTGGAGACTCTTGCTGTAAATGGTTGGTGGCTCGATCTTGCTATATTCAACGAGACCTTAATTAATTCTATTGGAGGTGAGTCGCTTGAGGTTTGTTAGCCTTTGGCGTGGTAGGCCTAGACACGATGTTAAGGTCCTTATTCTTGATAAGATTGTGACTTTGTGTAATTTAATCAGAGTTTTGTAATATATTCATGTATTATGTGGAGACACATGATTTTTAGTTATTGTTCGTAAATGTGTTATACAGCTCTGACTTGTAATGTGGAGATTTTAGTATGGTTATATACTCTTATCCTCTGGAAAAGAAAGGAAAATAAAGATCTCTTATAGTTTGATTTGCCAAAAAGGAAAAATCTACATGTACCCTTGAGATGTATTTCTCATGCTTTGGACCCTTTTGGGTTTGGGGCATGACAAAGGCCTTGCAATATCTATTGGATGGTATAATATTTTGTGTTTCAATTTATTACTATTGTTCTTTTTTCTTTTTATATGTAATTATCGTCATTGAATAGTATCTTGAATAGTTATGGGGTACATTATTCAAGAGAAGGGAGTAGGACTGCATGGAAGATAAAGATAATTAGAATCCTAATGTTTATTTGCATATTTCATATTTCATATAAGGGTTAGGGATTTTTTAGATTGGAATCATAATGTGCAATCAAAGAAGAAAAAACAAAGAATCATTTAAATTTTATACAAAAATCTATCAAAGTTACTTTTGCAAAATATTCATATATATTGTAGATAAATAAATAAATTTGCTAAACAATGTGGCCATTTAAGGTTCATTCCCAGAAGAGTAACAATATTTATTGGATAATACTCGATTTTACCAGTTAAAATAACTGGGACCCACAATTTTATGTTATAATTTATTATGTATGTTCAATTTTATTTTAAATTTCATCTAGCAAAATCGTTGCATATTGTATATTATTAATGTTACCCCATGTTTCTAAGTAAAGCATGCACTACCGCACACCCTTGGTGCAATGGTCACTCCACAAATATAAGTGCTTGTAGAGTGTAGGGGGTAAGGGTCGGGATTCAAGTTTCCAGAAAGGAGTTTCACACACATATACACTTAAATTAGGCTATAATAGAATTCTATCTTGTATCAAAAAAAAAAAAAAAAGTAAAGTATGCATTTATACAAACTAAGTTTTCCTATTAAATTATAATGATATAATGATTGTAGTAAATTAAACCACCTTCTCAAAAAAAAAAAGTATATTAAACCAAGATTAATTAATAAAATATATAACAAATTGTTATTGACAAAATATAAAGTAGAATATAAAAAGTGAGACTTGAGGATTTGTATCATCCCTTATTCACTTCACTTCCAAGTTCCATCCAATAACATGTTCCGGGTGTTTTTAAGTGCAGGATCCGACTTGTGTCCAATGAAAGTTTTCACTGGACACGTTGGATCTTGAACACATGTCCACTCTTGGACACGTTTCCAAATCTTGCCGTGTCCAATGAAAATTTTCATTGGACACAAGCCTTGCCCTTAAGTTCAATGATATGTTTAGAGTGGATTGCATTGCTCTAGAGTATTAACGCACTTGATTTCCCTCCATGAATAATGCCATGACGTGTTTAAAGTGTATTGCGTTGTTCCAAACACGTGCCCTTTGATTTTTCTATGTAAATAAAGCCACGATAATTGATACGTTAAAGTGCATTGCATGGTTGCTAAGTACACATGCCCTTTGATTTTTCTATGTAAATAAAGCCATGATAATTGATACGTTAAAGTGTATTGCATGGATGCTAAAGTACTCATGCCCTTTAATTTCCCTCTGATTTCTCTCTATAAATACATGTTTTGTACTGTTATGTTTCACACACATTAGCCTAATATATTGATCTCAAAGGATTTCCAGAATCCTAACTATTCAGTCATGGGCGATTTTCCTACCACCCGCGATGAATCATGTGTGTTCTCTGTCCCTCTCCTAAGTTATTGTCACTCTATATGTTCGAAATATATATATATATCTCATATTTTCTAGCCTACAAGTAATTATGTTAGACATCTGTGATGCCATCAGGTAATTTGAAGATAAGAAAAGAGATGAATATAAAAAATATGATTATAATAGTTGGAACATGAAATAGGCCGTAAATATGCAGTTGTCCATTCATGAATCTGAAATACTTTCTGTTTATTTTTTATTTGTTTTGTTTTTAATTTATGTTCCTTGCAATAATCGTTTTCTCATCTAAAAAAAGTTTTTTTTCTCTCAAAATTTAAAATAAAAAGAAAGTATTTAGCTAAACATAATATGACGTATGATAAATGATAGTTGATAGATGATATATGATGAAAAGAAAATGTGTTGTATTTACATGATCTATGACTTTATTGATTAGTCTTTAGAACTTCTTGTTTGAATTCTTTCCTGAACGCTATTACGTACCCAACATTTATACATTGCCCCTTAATTATTCATATTCTATTATATTGCAGTAATCACAAGATCCAAAAGACATTTTACTCCAGATAATTTCCTACTTAAAATAGAGTCATTCTCTTTACTGTCCAAGTCTGGGCTAGAGTACAAGTCCGATATTTTTGAAGCTGGCGGGCATAAATGGTGGGGGCTCTAATTCTCTACCCTATGAATTGTTTAGTCAAGTGATTATATAACTTGTCTTCTTTTTGCACGAGGTTGTCTCTCTATCCAAAAGGAATTGAGAAGAGTAGGAATGGTCATATCTCCCTTTACTTAGCAATCACTGAGACGGGAGAACTTCCTCTTGGTTGGGAAGTTAATGCCAGCTTCAAATTGTTTGTATTTGATCAGATACGGGACGAGTACTTGACAGTTCAAGGTTTGCTCTCTCACAATTGATGCATGAATGTATAATTCTGATCAACGAAATTGAAATATTCTATTTCATTTTTTGTGTCACTCTATGCTTCACCAATTGTGTTATATCATGTCTGTTTGATTTTATTTTATTACATTTTCTACATCTGAATTTTTTTTTTTTTTTTTTTTTTTTTTTTTTTTTTTTTTTTTTTTGTGTGTGGTGCTATCAAAAGATTCAATGACATAAATAGCGAATGGGGATTTGCCAAATTTCTTCCCCTTGATACCTTTAATGATGCTTCTCAAGGATACCTTGTCAATAACTGTTGCGTATTTGCTGCGGAGGTTTTTGTTCATGAACACAATGTCAAAAGGCAGTGTCTTTCCTTTATTGTAGAACCCTATAACAGCACTTTGACTTGGAAGATTGAAAAATTTTCGACACTGAATGAAGAATATTATTTTTCTCAAGAATTCACTGATCGAGATTCAAAATGGTAATATATATGCATGCATTACTAGAAGTTGCACTAACATTGTTATAAAAATGAAAATTTTGCTTTTCTGATCTTAGCAACTGTTATTTGTAACTCTTTTTACTGAATCCAGGAAGTTAATGTTCTATCCCAAAGGAGATTCTACTGTAAAAAATCCAGCCGTATCAGTCAACTTGTTCTTATGCGATTGTCTTCCATCAGAGCAAAATGTTTTTGTAGAATACAAGCTGCGCGTAAGGGATCAAATCAAAGGAAAGCACAAAGAAAATAGAGGTAAATCAAATATTTTTATCATTTTCTTGTCAATGTTGGGAGTGAAGGGTGATTATTTTCAACATACTTAAAATAGTACCATATAGTCAAACTCAAGGGTTTCTTCACTATGGATGTATTACCTGGTATCTTTCATTTGTTTTGCTCCAGTTCAGTTTGGTGAATTTATTTGATTTATTTTTCTTTGGCAGCTGAAGATTGGTTTTCTTCTTCAAAAGACTTGGGTTATCCAGAATTTTTGCTCCTAAAGGATCTCAATGATGCATCAAAAGGGTTTCTTATGAATGACACTGTACTTGTAGAAGCAGAAATTATAGTGATGTCTAAACTTAAGTAGTTAAATAACAGCACATACTTATCAGATGTTATCAGAGAGCTACATTTGGTGACACTGTGGGACCATTATTAATGCAATTTTAGATATATTTATCTATATGAGAATAGTTTAAATTGGTCTTGGTTATACAGTAATTAACAGTAATTAATGGAAAATGCGAGAATACTACAAATTTTATTACATAATGTTTACAAACTGATGTGATAATGGATATAAATAGTATATTTAACCACTTCATAAATCAATATTTGAATTTCCACTTTGTGATTTGTGATACATTAGTTTGTAAGCTCAATTTATTAATTATCGTTGCAAGGATCTCAATGATACCCTATATATGATACACGGATTATTTATCATAATTAATTAATTATCATAATAATTAGTTAGTCACATGAATCTCTAAATTAATTAACATAATGCATACATATATTGAGTCACTTGGCACAAAGATGGCTAGTATATAGTGGGTAAGAGTTTTGTTATATTAAACTACAAAATTATGATAGATGAATAAATTAATTAAAATAAATATTAATCTTTATTTTAAATCTTAATTTTTTTAAAATAGAATTTTAATTGGAGTATAATTTAATTTTCTTGAAGGTAAGATAATAAAATCTTACCTAACCACCGCACACCCTCGGTGCAGTGGTCACTCCACAAGTATAAATACTTATAGAGTGTGGGGGGCAAGGGCCGGAGTTCAAGTATTCAGGAGGGAGTTTCACACACATATACACTTAGATTATGCTAGAGTAGAAATTCTATCTTGTAAAAAAAAAATGAATAAATAAATAAAAATCTTACCTAAATTAAATCATCTTAATTAACAATTAATAACTTAGTTGGAGAATGTTTAATTTCTTGGAACTTAGGTAATAGAGTTTTTAACTAACTTAAACTAACTAATTTAATAATTGACAAGAATGTAATCATAGAGATAAAGATAACCACTTAGAACAATCATAACTTTAAGAACTCAACATTTTATTAGATATTAATAACTAGAATTTAACCATGCGTAGAATTATTGTTGATAAGGAATTTACATCACTTAATATATTCAAATGAATAGCTTTTAATTTTTCTAAAGTATTATACATATTCATATGCATAATTACATGTGTTATATATAAATTTTGTCCCCTCTCAACTCATTTTAGTTTCACTATATGATGAGATTACATATAATTAATGTAAATGCATTCCTTTCAACTAATGTAAATGTATTATCAATTTTTGTATTTCCAACGAAAACATCAAAGATTTAGGGTATGTTTGGTAATTGTTTTTTTTTTCTTATTTTCTGTTTTCAAAAGTAATTTTCTATTTTTGAAACTAAAAAAATTGTTTAGCAGCTCTAGATGAACAAAAAACAAAAATTGTTTTCAAAACTCAATTTGTGAAGTAAACTGAAAATATGCAAAAGGTTGTTTTCAGTTTCTAATTTTCAAAAATCAATTTAATTTAATGAGTTAATATTAAAATTCAAATTCTAGTAACAATATATTTTAGTATTTTCTATTTTTTTCTTCCAAAAACTAATTTTTTAATTACAACTAACTAAACATGTTTTTTATTTCAAAAATACAAAAAAATTCTTTTTACTTTATATTCCTAAAAACAAGTTTTTGAAAATTAAAAAAAAAAAAAATTTATTACCAAATATAACCATAAATTCTCCTCCTCTTTTCTCCTGTTGTAATTATTAGATTATCATGACATTTCGGACCAAGTTGTGCACCCTTTTTCTTAATGATATTCTTGGGTTGTGCACGTGTAAGAGGGGGAAATTATTGTTAATGTAGTGCACGTGTAAGAGGGGGAAATTATTGTTAATGTAGTGCACATGTAATTAAGAGGGATGCAGCTTTCAAAAAAAAAAATTTAAGAGGGATGTAAGGACCTTTTGCATATATATATATATATATATATATATATATATATATATATAATTAATGTAAATGCATTGTCAATTAAGATGAGGAAATTTTCATTAATAAAAAAATAAAATCTATTTATTATTAACAAGTAACACATATACTTCCGCGCATTCTTGGTGCGATAGTCACTCCACAAGTATAAGTGTTTGTGAGGTGTGAGAGGTAAGGTTCAAAGTTCAAGTCTCCAGGAGATAAAGCTTCACACACATATATATTTAGATTAGGGTAAAGTAAAAATTCTATCTTGTAAAAAATAAAAATAATAATAATAAAAAAATAAAAAAAAGTGACACATATAGAGACAATAAATTCGAGGTGGATGAATTGTGACTTGCCGTATGGAATTGGTAGGCCACATGGCCTGAATAGATTTTTTTTTTTTATAAGATTGCCACATGTAAAATATTTGAAGTTTCAAATCTGACAATTGGTAAAGCCTTGGTAAAGGCTTCTACTTTAATATATTAGATTAGATTAGATTACCCCAAAGAAAAAAAACCATTGATACAGATTTCAACAACTATCTCTTATTTCTGCTTGGTGAAGCCAACCCCTCAAAATCAAGGTAGCCAATATTAATCCAAAAGTTGGTTCGTTTTGTTTAGTGGAATAAAGTATTTTAGTAAAATATATGCAGATAGATAAGTATGTATTTATTTATTTAAAATCCAATTACTTTGTAATCTCAAATATTGGCCTAAATGCATTAATCCAACGTAACAGTTAATTAAAATTTTTTATAAATATTTTCATGTCATTTGTAGTTTTAAATAACATGTCGTTGGATGTCATATCTCTTATCCAATAATTAAAAAAAAAAAAATTATTAGTTGAATTAATTAAAACTCACGTTTGTAATAACACCTTCACTGTAAAAGTAAAATAGCCTTTTTATGGGCTTTTTACCCAAAAAAAAAAAATTTATGGGCTCACTCGTTCTAAAGATATCAGATGTGCAATAAACCAACCAAGCTTCAAAAATATAATAATTGATTGACCTTTGAGTGCATCATATCTCAAAAGGGGATGTAGCTCAAACGGTAGAGCGCTCGCTTTGCATGCGAGAGGCACGGGGTTCGATACCCCGCATCTCCATTATCTTTTTTCCACTATATCCACCAAACACGACGTGTCGTTTTTTTTGGTCGAAACTCGAAACCTATATATAGCTAGCCCAAAGGTCTCCCAACAAAGAACAAAGGCAGAGTTTCAATACCCATTTCACAAGGCGTTCCCCTCTTCTCTGGTTTGCTTTTACTTTTCTTCTCACTTTTTGTTTTGTGTTTTCCATATTTATATGTTTCAATCTGAAGTGGGTCTTTAAAGTTTTTTGAATTTGATTGAGTTTTTCCCACTTTCACTAGAGGACACCAAGTGTTCACGTTAATGTTGCTGAAGGAAATGCATCTCACTTTGTTTAAATTAACTCACTTTATATGTTTGTAAAATCCACCAACTGAGAAAATGGAGATGCTGGGTAGTTAAACTTTGTTACTTTCTGCATAAAGGTTTCATTTTTGTTCCTCTAGAGAGTAGAGGCCACCTTTGTTTGTATATATCTGAGTATTTCCCACTTTCACTAGAGGATACCAATTGTTCACGTTGTTGCTGAAGGAAATGTATGGCACTTTGTTTACAATAATTACCAAAATGATTACACGACTAAAATGGGGCTTCTGGGTAGTTAAAGTATCTAACTTTTTGCATACAGGCTTTATTTTTCTTCATCTACAGGCCCGCCTTTGTTTGTATATATTTGATATTTCTTTCTTTTTTCTTTTTTCTTTTTTAATTCATTTTTGGTAATGGCTTGGAACTTTTTTATTTTATTATGGTCTGGTTTCCAGGTAGTTGTCTTTCGTTATGCTTGTTTATAAGATATCTCAGCTCGGAGCTAGGATTATCAAGGATCTCACAAGAGGTACGACCTTGAAGTTGATATGTAAAGTAATGTGTGTTGTGCTTTAGATTGATATTATTAATAATAATATTGTTGTTGTTTAATTAGATGAAATTCACTAATGAGTAGTAAAAGTCATACTTAATGGACAAAACTCTCACTTTTGTGGGATCCAAAAGACATGATTGGGAGGCAGCTTTTTTTTTTTGGGAGAGATTGATTCTGGTACTTGAACCCACATCATGCCGCTTTGGTGGAGGGCACTAATCAGTAGTAGTTTGCTAAAACCTTATTGATTTTCAAGTTGGGTAACAAGTGAAATTTGGTGCTTTTGCATGAATGACCTAATTCAATTATCATGTACTGAATTTACATATCTGGTAGGAACTAAGTTGGTGGGAATGGATGCCTAAGTGTACAGACTTTAAATTAACACTAATACACTATGGAAGGCATGGGCTTATTGGACGTGGATCCTTTGGTCACTTACTAATATTAATGTTTCCAACAATCACAACATGAATGAATAAACATAAGCAAATATTAATTAAATACAAGTGGAACAGTTTTTGTGCTTTTTTGATTGGGATTAATATCCACTTCTGCATTCTTTGTAGGATTTTTCTGGTAGTAATTTCAAGTTAGTTTCCTGAACAATAAACAATGGTTGGTTTGCTTTAATGAAATCTAGTAAGGTAGTTGCCTTCTTTAGGATCTTTTAAACTTGATAAGTAAAGTGTTCCTACTAATGATTTCGTGTACATGTGGAATGGAAGCCAAAATATATGATCCCTTTTCTAGAACCCAATTATCAATATACTCTTGTTGTTATAAATTCCTTTGGTGCTATCCCCATTCTTGAATCTTAATTTATTGGGAGTGGATTCTTTTTCAAAGTTGTCCCATGTGTTAGGAAACTTAATTTAACAGAGCACTATGAATCTGTCATTACCTTATAAAAGATTAAAAAAAATTCATTTCATGTTCCCTTGAAAAATTGCAAAATTTGTCAGAACTGAAAACCTTCATTGTTAATCATGATTAGTGCTGAAGAAGAAAAGGTTAATTTTAGAGAAGTGGATTTCTATAAGATAAGTCTGTCTGTGATATAGCAACAAATTTGTTGTAATTACTGTTCCACATCTTTAAACTTGTAGTAACATATTCTTTCTTATCAACATGATTGTAAGGCACTTCATAGTGGCATGGACACTCAGTTTCATGTTGGTGGGATCTGAGATGTGATATCCTGGGCTTGGGAATTTTCTGTCTGTACATGTAGAACTACTAACAATCTTGCGTAATGACTAGAAAGTCATAATTTATTGGATTGCTTGTGTCCACTGACACCCTTCTTTTATCATATCTTGTGATTATAACATTTTATAACGACATAATTTGTAATTGACAAGTAGAGAATAGAAAATGTTTCAATACTAAGTTACATCTAAGTAGTTAAGATCTAGGCTTTGTTGAATTGAATAAAGTTTGAAGTCATTGGTACTAGTGCTTCCAAGTATTTTTAACCCTATCAATTGTCTCAGGCTCTGTTCCCAATACGTTCACTAAAATTTCCATAAAGTAGTAGTGTCAGTCGTTATTACTTTGACTAGGTATTGTTTTGATGTCATATCTTTATTGGCAGGGCATTTGACATCCGCATCAAAGATGGCACAATCACATGCATTTTGCAATCATTATTTGCAACCTCTGGTTAGCCTTTTAAAGTAAAATTTTGTATTTTTTTTTTCATTTAAAAAAACCTTCTAAGCATGCCAATGTTCTTGGCTACCATGTTCTTTCGTATCATTGTTCAGAAAGTTTCATATGCATCCAAGCAATTGATTAAGTCATAACTATGTAATCATTTTGGTGACAATGTTCATCTCCATATTCATATGGCCATTGCTTCATTCTACTATCTTTTGGGAAGGAGAGGGGAGGGGCAATAATACCAGTTTGAAGATAGATCTTGATTCCTTAAACATGCAAACAAGGATTGAAAGAGTAGCAGAAACACAATTGGCACCCTTGTGGTTAGTGATAAAGAATTGTAAAAAAGTGCTTTACTCTAGCGATGGTTTTTCTTTTTTTCAATAAAAAAAATTGCAACATAAGTTGAGTGGACCTTGCCTCTAGGTTTTGAATCCAAGCTGTCCCTAATGGGAGAGCTGGAAGTGCAACTGAGCCAAGAGTATCTTGGCTAGAGTAGTGATGGTTTGCTTGGCTCTCTAAAGAGGCAATTAAATTGAATGATACTTGCAGCTGGCCTCTCCTATCTTCAAGAAGATATAGACCTAGTTTTGTGTATTGAAGAAGTTTTTTGTGGAAGGGGTGTGATTGCAAGTGATAGGATTGAGACTGCACAGTAGATTAATTGGTTATGTAATGTAGAGTAGCTTTTGCTGACAGGTTTTTTCTATGTGCCTCTTATATGCTTTTGTATATACATACTTTGGTTTCATATCAGTTTGATCCTTTTAAGGGTGCAATCTAATGTAAGTACTTTGGCAGTCAGAGTACTGTATCTGAATTTTTTCTGCTTGAAATACATGGAATCTCTTGTTTTACCTAGCACCAAAAACGTTGTTCAGTCTCTAAATATTATCTCCATTTCAGAAGAGTCATTCTTTTTGTGCAAAAGCTTCTGACAAGGCCCATGAAGAATGGAATGAAGAAAAAAAAAAGTAAGTTGCTCTGTATATGGAAAGAGGCTTTTAGGGACAAGGGTTTAGGGGTTTTAATATTGATATATTCAAGAAGATGAACATGCCTACTTAAACTCGTGCAATATAGTAAAATATGAAAAAATGGACTGCCATCCTTGATGCCATCTATTGCTCTCATTTCTAATTATTGGAACTCACTGTTATTTTTTCCTGCTCTGTCCTCACACCCATTTGTTCAATTCTGCAGAATATGCGTGACATTTATTGAGAAGGATGGAGAGGAGAAGGTTATTAATGTTCCAATTGGAATGTCTATGTTAGAAGCTGCCCTCGAACATGACATAGATATTGAAGGTAATACTTGAGCATGATATTCAATGTTTTGCACCTCACCTGAGTCTCCATTTTTTGGCCTCCTCTTGATATTGCTATTCTTTTAACCTTACCAAAATAAGGGTTAAAGGCAGAAGTTATTAACTCTTTCCACAATGTCGAATTGTGTTTTATGTGAGATGAATTGATTCACTGTTTCATACCGCTTAACAATTACTTGATTGATTTGAATTATGAAGACAATTAGTGAAATTGTCCTTCAGCGATTAGGGTCAAGGCTTTTTAAATTGGTTCACTTGAAATTCAAGTAGAAAAGTCCCAAGTATACTTATAGTGCATTTCTTGTAAGATTAATGAGTATTAATGTGATTGTAGGGGCATGTGAAGGATCGTGTGCCTGTTCCACATGTCATGTAATTGTGCAGGTATATGTGTGTTTGGAACTTGCTTGTTTCTAGAAGAAAATTTAGCCTTCGCAATACACACTACATGAGAGCCAATAATGCAAAATAATGTTTATTGCACTTAGCTCTTATCCAGTGAATGTCACCATACCACTTTCCTTCCCTGGCTAAAATGCATGTTTTTCCTATCTTCCTTTTCCCCCCTATGTACTTTTGATTGTGTTGAGTTAATTTGGTTCCAATGAGCTAATGAGGTATGGTCTGAGGGTCTAATGCTAACTCCTAAAACTCTTGGCTAGGATATGGAGTACTACAATAAACTAGAAGATCCTACTGATGAGGAAAATGACATGTTGGATCTTGCTTTTGGGCTAACTGAGAAGTATATCCCTCTGCATTGAAACTGGCCTGCAAATTCTCTTGCTGTCCAAGCTAGTTTAAATTCTATATTGATACTTTGTTTCAGGTCTCGTCTAGGTTGCCAACTGATTGCAGAACAGGAACTTGATGGAATTCGCCTAGCACTGCCCTCTGCCACATGAAACCTTGCTGTCTATGGATAAAAAGCAAAGGTACACTAGATTTTTTCTGATTAGAAGATGCAAGATTACTCAGGTATTGGATGGAACTATCTCAATTTTGTAACATGCCTCATCTTAGCAAATTACATGTGGCCCTGGCTACCAAAGTAGCTTGTTCATATTGACTGCATTATTATTTTGTTGATGAATTATATATTTATCTACAAGTTCAGTGCCTTGTGGTTCTGTGGCACTTTATCTATATAGATTAGCATTGCTTATGTGGCTGCTAGTAAACCCTAATTCTTAATATTATCAATGACTTCTTTTCTCGATTTTGTTGGTGATTTTTGTTTATGAGAAGTATCTAAAGCTTAGTCATATTTCAGGACTTGCATATAGTTATTTGATCATAAACACAAGGCAAATTTATATATAAAGATAATTCAACTATTAAAATAAGTGGGTGAGAGGGGATTTGAATCTTGGTTCTCTTCATAAAGATGACCAAGCTACAAGGCTCTTGGTGCAAAACATAAAAAATTGATACCTCAAAATTCCATGCTTAAGGCCTACAAAAACTAAATACTAGGTGTGATCATTCAAGAAAAATTGACTGCAAAGAGAGAAACACAAGACAAATGTGGAAGGTTTGAAAGACAACTGAGGCTTGCAAGTTGAACCAAACTGGCTTAGTCTCTTAATATCTGGTTACTTGCTCCTAAGGGTTCAAGATCTATCAAGAGCATGTGTAACTTGCCAATTAAAAAAAAGGTGGGTGGGGTTCATTTATTGTAAAAGAAGATAATAAATAAAAATTAGCAAACAGGCACCAATCACCATCAAGGATTCGGTTCTTGTAAGTTTAACTCATTCATGAACCGTAATTGAGCTTGGACCAACTATTATATCCTATAGAATTTATCCAACCTTTATATCACCAATATTACCAATTAATGCTCCAATGTCTGACCCTAACTGAGAGGTTAATCTAATTCTTTCTATAGATATATATGATAAACAGAGGTTAATCTAATTCTACCAAACCCAAAAACACCAGTACATCATGGTCTTTAATTCAATTGCTTCATACCATAAGTACAGTAGCAGCACGAATTTTATGAATTTGTACAAGTTGTTGCATCAATTGGAAAATTCCTCAAATTTTAATTTAGAATTTATTTTATCTAGTGTAAAAGGAAAGGGTCTTCACTTTTCTGAAAGTAATGATATTACACACGTCTTTCCCATAAAACATGGAGTAGTTTGTTTTATTTCAAAACAAATGGAAGAGTTGATTGCTAATATAATAAAGTGTAGTTCTAGGACCACAAATAATTTCACTATTTTTTTCTCACAATTCTAACATAGTAAATTATGAGTGATTAACTATCACTTTTACATAGACCCATTATTTTTTCTTTACTAATCACACTTTGTCAAATTACAATTATGACAAAAAGTTATGAAAAATTTTGTAATCTTGACTTTTCTTATAATAAATTTGTAAGAATAAACAACTTGAACACATGTCAAATAATTGTCGCATATCAATTTCTCGATAAGTCTAATGCACAGAAACCCTAAATCCAACATTTGCACCCTAAGTTAAGGGACACAAAATTAAAAAATTATTAAAATTGCTAAGTTATTATACATAATGCACCATAAAAATGGTATTAATTATAAATTGACTTGAGAATAAATGTGCTTGAACCATGAGTGTTATGTATAATCCAAACTTGTCATATGAAAAAAAAAAAAAAGGTAGGTGACAATCCATATGATACGTACACAACACTGCCGTATAAGTTGGGCAGCCGTCAGTCATTGAAGGAAGTTGTAAATTACCGGCAACGGAATGTCAATCACCCCGTTTTTCAAGTAACGTGAGTCCCGCTCCCGGTCTTTTGCCACCGACACCTGTCGGTTACGATCTCAATAGTATCACCCGACGGTGAGCTTTTTTGGGTTACCGCCGAAGACCAACTGCTACCGTAAAAGCTTAAATGAAACAATCAATCAGTGTACAACTTAAAAATAAGTACAACTCGTGAAGTGGTGGCATGCCTGCCTTTGCGAACACGCGCGCTTTGATTTGATGTCTTCTCATAAAAACAACTTCAGTTCAAAGTTCAAAGTTCAAAGTTGAAACACGCTTGCTTGAAAGAAATGTGTTTTTCTACTTTTTCTTAGTTTTTGTGAAACTCACCCACCAATGACTTTTGTCACCCCCATGTATTTGACATTTGAGAATGATGTTATAGGTGTGTTTTGAAATTAGAGAAATGTTAACGATTACTAAGGTGTAAAAAAAAAAAATATATATATATATATATATATACACACTAGAAAAAGGTCAAAGAAACACCCAAAAAAAAAGATAAAAAAATTTCAAAAAAGTTGTCAACGAGTACTCTACCTTGCCCGTTAAGGCATTAACATAACCTTTGAAATTATATAGAAAAATTGGTTTGTGATTTTTTTTTTTTTTTTCTAAAACAGTACTGCTTGTGAATTTATATAAGTAATTGTAAGGGCTAGATTTTAGCATCCCAGCTCAAGATGCGAATGGACTTAAACTCAAAAAGCCCAAAATAGTGAATTTGTAAAGAAGGGGTTAGAAAACTGGACTTTAAGTAACCGAACAACAAATTAGGTAGGTTGGGTGACAAAAGAATGATGAATGCACAAGTGTTAACTAAAGAAAAGACGTCCTCGGCGAAATCTGAGGACAATGATTCTTATTCAATGTTCTTGGGTGATGTTACAAGTCTAGTTCTACGTTGCTACAATGTTTCTTTTATAATTTTTCCGATCCCCTATTCATGGTATATCTCTGCCATTATAGAGCTCTTTTTTAACAATCTTATTCTTCCACTTGTTGATCATCCAAGCCTCTACTTGAGTGTCTGTCCCATCGGACACCCCTTCCAGCTAATGCACAAGCCAATATAGCCCTGTTTAGGGGTCTTCTCCACATTAATGCAGCCAGGATGTTAGTTGCAGAGCCTTTAATGCGGTGGTAGTAGTTTTCTCTCTAGATATTTCAAGACTCCCCTTTGTACTTTGTTTTTTCCATGTTTATCTGTGCTTGCAGGACTTTTGGGAACGTCTTTCTGAATGGCAGACCGCCTATTCGAACCTCGGCTTGGTTTATCTGAGGTGGAATTAGTCCTCGGCACACCTTCTTGTGTCATTATGTCCCTAAATGACTTTGTTCACTAATACGGGCTCCTTTGGTAACGTTTCCCTATTTTCGGACGATCTATAATCCTCGGCTTGGGCTTTGGGCCCAACACCCCTACAGTAATATTAACACACAAAATTGTTATAAATAAATTATGTAATTATTGGTGTTTTTAATTGAGACGTTAGGATTTAAATTTCATATTCCTCCTAGATTTCAAATACTTTATGCATAAAGAGGTGTTAATTCAGCTATATGACTTTTAGCAATATGATATAGCCTATAGGGGTTTACTAAGCATATGTTAATAGGGCAAGACTTAGGTACAGTACTTAGATGCTGTTTTTTAAATTCTCTTCTTAAGATTCTACCATGTAAAATTTTTCTCATGTGATGAAAGTGTATTTTTTAATTAAGTAGTCACATGACTCAATCTTAAGTGAGGAACTTAAGGAACAAAATCTAAGTTTTGTTCATATTAATAAACCATTTTAGAAAATTTTTAGTGAAAAAGTGACTAATTTTTTTCAATTTTTCATATAAAATTTTCTAAAATAGATGCTAAGAGTATACGTTATCCGGATCTATGATAAAAAATAAAAAATAAAAAAAAATAAAAAATAAAAAGTACTTTTAGTGATTTTTTTTTGTTGTTGGGGATTAAAAGGTAATTCAAATTAGTTGTGTGACTTGTGAGGATAGCTGAAGCTCAAAAAATCTACATCAATTCAAAACCTTGCAAAAGTTCCATTCAAGTACCAACTCCAAATAAAACTGTTCAAACTCGAGTAATGATAATAATGAATAGTATTATTTAATACAATCGATATACAAAGACACTTTTTCAAGTTTCTAATTTTCTTTTTGACAAACAAACCACTCTATATATATACACATAACTATCAATATTGTAGGCCGACACCTTAGGTGCAAAGCATCAACATCATAAAAACACCTTTTCTTTTCCCTATTTTTTTATTGTAAACACTTAAATACACCAAATGTTAGGATTGAGCTTAAAAATGCAGCAGCAGGAGGCACCGGAAACCGGGAAACCCAAATGGAAATTGGGTTCGGTAATTTCGAAGAAGCAGAGTGGCTTTTTCCGTCAAATTGACCGACCACAAATAAAGACAAACAAACACACAACACGGTTCTTTTTCTTGTACCTACCAAACCAAAAAACCAAACCCGAGCCGGCTTTAACATCTCTGATTTTTTTTTTATCATCATCGTCATCATCAACGACCGGTGACGGAGTTTCCTCGTTCCAACCAATCACGTCTTGCCACCTCACCCGTCCTCCTCCGACGCCGTTAACTTTTTAATTTTTTTCCCGTCAATAAAACAAACAAACAAACCAAAAAAAAAACACTGAAATTATAAAAAGTCAGTCAGTCAGTCAAGTCAGTCATTATATTCGCCGATCGATCACTCTTAAAAAAAAAAATCATTCAAACACATCACACAAACAAACCCTAATCTCTCTCTCTCTCTCTCTCTGAGAGAGCCTCTTTTTTTTTCTCAGATCGCCTTATTCTGCGCTCACCGGCGCACGTTAGTTACGATCGTAATTTTCCTTTCCTTCCTTTCTTTCCTCTACGTATATTCATACGTGTCCTGCGCTCACCGGCGCACTTTAGCGCGGCCTCCTTAGACAGAGATCTGGTGAACGTTAGTGAGGAGCGCAGCGGCGCACTTTAGCTGGACAGGACGGCGCACGTTAAGCAAGCGGAGGTGGAGGTGGAGGAGGAGGAACTGGAGGAAGAGATGGAAGAGGACGAGGAGATCCACTCGCCGCAGCGATCGCCGGATTCGGAATCTCCGGCGTCGTCTTCTCCGCCGCGACCGCCGACGAACGGTCGGATAACGGTGACGGTAGCTTCGGCTCCGCCGCAAGCGCTGCCTCCGCAGCAATCTCACCACCACCACCACCACCACAGCAACAACAACAACAACACGCTAACCCTAGCTCTCCCGATTCAACAGCCTCGATCCGCCGGTTCCGGCGCCGGAGGATCCGGCGGAGGAGGAGGCGGAAGAGAGGATTGCTGGAGCGAAGGCGCGACGGCGGTGCTGATCGACGCGTGGGGAGAGCGGTACCTTCAACTGAGCAGAGGGAATTTGAAGCAGAAGCACTGGAAAGAGGTCGCCGATATCGTGAGCAGCAGAGAAGACTATCGGAAGACTCCGAAAACCGATATTCAGTGCAAGAATCGGATCGATACGGTGAAGAAGAAGTACAAGCTCGAGAAGGCGAGGATCGCCTCCGGCGGCGGACCGAGCAAGTGGCCTTTTTTCGAGAAATTGGATCATTTGATCGGTCCCACGGCCAAAATTCCGCTCGCCACTCTCCCGAAAGTGCCGGTGGGAATTCCGGTCGGTAATCGGTCCTCGGCGGCCGCCGCCGCAGCGGCGAGTCAGTACAGTAATAGTCAGATGTTTAATAAACAATTGAGTAACAGTAATAGTAATACTAAGCAGAAGAAGTTGGAATTGGTGTTGAGAAATAGTGGTGGTAGTGGGAGTGGGAGTGGTAGCGGTGGTGGTGTTGGGCAGAGGTTTCAAATGTTTAAGAAGCGGAGCGGGGTGGAGACGGATTCAGACTCTGAATTGGAGGCGGAGGAGAGGGATTCAATGGATAGTTTACCGCCCCCGGTGATGACAAGGACCGAGAGAAAGCGGCCTAGGCTGATGGTGATGGGTGGGAGAGGAGGGGGGAATGTGGAGAGGAAGGAAAGAGGAGGAGGAGGAGGAGGAGGAGGGGGATGGGGGAATGCAGTGAGGGAATTGACTCAGGCGATATTGAGGTTTGGGGAGGCGTATGAGCAAGCTGAGAGCGCGAAGCTGCAGCAGGTGGTGGAGATGGAGAAGCAGAGGATGAAGTTTGCTAAGGAGTTGGAGTTGCAGAGGATGCAGTTTTTTATGAAGACCCAGTTGGAGATTTCGCAGTTGAAGCATGGTGGTGGTGGGAAGAGAGGTGGTGTTGGCGGTGGTGGTGGTGTTGGGAATGCTAGTAATCATCATAGTAATAACAATAACAATAATAGTGATGATAGTAACTAGGGTTTTAGATTTGGTGTTTTAGGATTTTATGTGTTTTTCTGATGAGTGAAGATAGACCCATTGGTGAGAAGGATCTGAATTGGTAGTATTTATGTGTGTGTGCAAGTGTAAGTTTATTGAGTCTTAGTTTGATCAGAGTTGTAACTTTGTTAATTTGGTGGAATAGACTGATTAGATGCTTAAATTACAGTAGAATGTGACATCAGTTGTCAATTTTTCTTTGCCTTCAGTTGTTAATTATTCTACCCTTAGAAATGTGCAGCTTAAACCTATTGATTTAATGGTCTATATAATACAGTTTCTCTCTGAAATCCTATGTTTGCTAACTATTAGTTTGAACATTGCTATTAGTTTGAATGTCATGCTCCTGCTTTTTCAATGAGCTTTGCTTAAAGTCCATTTTTTGAGATGGTACGGTATGAAATTTGGGTTTTGCTTCATGCAGTTTCCTGTTATGAATGTAATTTATCTTTTGTGATTGTTACAGAACAGCTTATTTGGTTCTGGGAATTTATATGGTAAAAAAAAAAAAAAAAAAGAATTGGTAGAAGATATAGTTGAAGAACTTGATTCTTTACCATAATCCTACTGTTACATTGTATGTATAAAAAATAGAAATGAGCTATCTGACAGGAGAAGCTCTTTACCTGGTGGAACATCATGCATTATCTTTTCAATGACATCTTCATGTGATATCTATGGCAATTCTATGCATTCAAGAAGAGCTTAAAGGCCTTTTTTCTGAGATGATATGAAAATGGAGCAATTCTGCGCATTGATGTAGTTTGCTATACCATAAAACTTATTAGTTCAAGTAAATACCTGTCAAGAATTGATATTGACTTCTCTGAACAGATTAATTGTTTCCAGTGCTTTAGAGTTTTAGATACTATCCAAGGGGCAAGAGGAGCAATTCTCTGCTAAAACCAGTCTGCAGGGTTGAAAGAAGAGTTCACTCTTTGCTCTCGACATAACTATGATTCAGGCAAGATTCTAATGGGCAAACTGAGAATTATTGATTTGCTAGGTGGAAGCCAATAGTTCAATGCCCAGTATGACTGGCAAAACCCTCACATTAGCATAAAAAGAACCATAAGATGTCATTTAGCAAAAACGTAGGAAGATGTTGAGATCTAGAAACAGAGATGCAGGTTAAGAAAGTCACATCGAAAGGTGAATGTGTATGTTTAAACTAGAACCTAGCTTTCCCATATCTGAGCCTGCTAAATGAACCTAGCACATTGAACATGTAAATTGCAAACCAGTGCAGGAGCTTCTCCAGAAGCATTCTGTGAACTGCTTCAAAATTATATCTCTTCATATAGAATGCGATGATCAACTTAAGCAAAGTTGATTCTCAAAAAAAAAAAAAAAAAAAAAAAAAAAAACTTAAGCAAAGTTCGTTTTATTTCCATATCATCTTCAGGGCAGAGAGAGCCAGCCATTTCAAGGAGAATCCAACACATTTAATTTCTAATCCGTAACCACACAAAAATGTCATCCAATTCTAGAGAGTAAGATAATCATTAATCAGCTGCAAAGGGAATAAAGAAGATCCAGACATCAATGAATCTTGCAGGTGAAGTTTTGATCATCAGGCACTCCCTATATAAATGTGAAAATAACTTCACTGCAAGCACAAGCATCTTGGCCTTTGTTAGCTATACATGTGGTCGGCAGTGCTACATATATGTTGCCCAAAACTCAAAATTAAAATTACACTATTTCGCTTTCAGTCAGAATCATTGAATAATTTGAATGTGCTCCCATAGTGGATATCAGTGCTTCCATTTTTCATGCTAGCAAAGAGAGTGGGGCTGATGGGCTCAAAAGCTAATAAAATCTCCCTGAACATCTGACAATATGGTTGAATTGTAGAAGCAACAAAAGCTGTTGTTTATCTTTACATCAGTTTGATCGGATTCTAAAATGAGATCTCATCTGATTTTGACTTTTCAAGACAATATTTGCAGAATAAACACATTGTTACTTTTAGTCTTACTATCTACTCTTTTTATCTGCGTCCAATTGTGTTGCATTAATCATGAATGCTATAAGGTAACATAATTTTTTATTAATCAAAACTTAGGTATCGATACTCCAAATGTCTCAATTAAAAGTGCATTGGCAACAAGCTAATACGCTATATGGTTCTATATTTGTCAATAAGCCATGAAAAAAAGTAAAGAACAGCACCTAAGAATGTGTACTTTTTATTTGGACATCAGCCATGATACAAGGTGGAACAATTCAAGCATTGTGTTTAATTAGTTTCCTTCCTAGGAGTTACTGAACCACTTGTTTTCTATAGGAGTGTTAAGATGAGCCAGAATAAGAAAAAGTGACAGCCATTAGAAAAGGTCATTCAAGGGAAGAATTATACGCAGTTCTGTCCAATCACTTTCTTTGTATGAAGTAATTGCTTTCAATAACTGTAATGAACGAGCCCACTTCACATGGTATTGACATATATGTATTGGTTGCTCTTAATAATCGAATCTGCAAACTTCACATGGTATTTATATGGCACTTCTGTTATGTTTAAACCCAATTATTCATGCTATATAATACTATCGAACATGCAATTGTATTGGTAATATATACCTTTTTTTAATCTGTGGTTGAACAGTGAAGAAAAAGAAACATGGGAGAGAAGATTGATGAAACAAGAAATAATACAAACGACAAGCTAAATTGTCTGACTAAGCATTCTACCAAACAACCACCTCAGGCAAATGAGTGCCGAAAGGATATGGACCTTAAAGTGTCCAAAAAAAAAAAGTGTATCAGACACTTTTTTTGGTCAGCAATTCACAACAGCTTACCGACTAAATAGCAATGTCCATCTAGAAGAAAAAAACACATCTTCCACAACCCTTAGTTGCTGGATGTTCTGCAGCAAAGACAAAAGAGTATATCATTTGGACATCCACTCATTCGGGACTGTGCCTGTTTGATATAGCAGTGTCAAATCTGCACTTTTTTTTTAAGCTCAAATTTTTTTTCAATTTTATTTTTTATGTATAAATTTTTCAAACAATCTAAACATTCGGTTAAAAATATCAAAACGTTAGTTGAGTTACGAGTTCGTACGCTGACGATGAAAACAAGCATAGCCATTCTCTATAGTCAATCCCATACATGTGTGAAGTGCCCCACCTATTCTTCAAGTGGTGGGCTCCCCTTAAAATTGAAATATAAGGCTGATTGTCGAAAGGCGAAAAGAAGTCCACCCATCATGCAATTAAGACCCTTAGATATATAAATGATTTTCTATGGTCCAACCGTTAAAATTACACTCAATGGCTCAAGGGCCACAAAAACAAGTATTGTCAGGTGAAGGTGTTGGTGGATCTTTTATAGTGGGCTCACTAACCATGTGTATCAAAATCCTCCTCCATTTTGCTTTTGATTCTCATGATAAAAAAGAAAGTCTTTTTTTTTTTTTTTCTTTAAATAATACTTTTGGGTTAACCTTAAATCCATCTAAAAGTTATGGATTTCTCATATTTTCTTCTCAATTATAATCCCAATCAAATGATAATAATCATATCATAATTACCAATTTAGATAAGTAAAATAGGTGGACTTTAAGGGGCAAATAGAGCCACATCCCACGTGCCTTAATGATTCATAAAGGGTTTTGCTCAATCTTCATTTTTTTGACACATGTTCAACAAGGATTGGTTAAGCAAAGTTTGTCAACAACCAAGCTAATCATGTTTGGCCAGTCACTCAAAGATGGAATGCATTTTCATCCATTGGTGGCCACATTGAAAGTTTAAGATGTTAACCCCTTTGAGGAAGAAAGTAGATGAAGAAGATCTATGTCACTGACACGTACCAAAAAAAATTGGATTGTTGTTGTTGCTGCACAAGTGTCTTACATCCAAACCACCAACCAAAGAATAGCAAATTTTGCCAGTAATGAAGACTTGTATTCTCTTTCATTTCAACTTTTCTGGGTAAGAAAGAGACACAAAGGAGGACAATATCATTGTAAGAATTTCACTTTTCTAGGAAAAAAGAAAAAAAAAATATACTTTTTGTTTTTTTTTTTTTTTTCCTATACTATTTTGCTGTGAGAGGCAAATTGGTAACTTGGAATAGCATTTAATGAAGCCCACTTTTGGTGGCTCTCTAAATATATATGATTACTTTTCATAGATAATGTTTAAATAAAGATTAGATAATGCTACTCTAAAAGAAAAGAGTATTGTAGCTGATCAGTGAGTTTGATAATCTAAAGTTAGATTTAGGACCTTTTATGCTTTAATTTGAGCTTGAATGGTAGGTACACATAGAATATGAGTAACATTCAATTGTACTTTTTCTATGAATTAGTATTTTTTCCCCCTTTCTTTATTTTGGGGGTCCTCTTTTTGGTACCTATATTATATATTCCTTAATTTCTTTTACCTATGAATTTACCAACACAATTTATTCTTTTGGTAGGTACACATAGAATATGAGTAACATTCAATTTTACTTTTCTTGCTATAAATAAGAATTTTTTTTTTTTCCTTTCTTTCTTAGGGGTCCTCTTTTTGGCACTTATATTATATATTCCTTACCAATGAATTTACCAACACAATTATTATTATTTTAGTATTATTTAGTAGGTATTTTCACCAACTAAGATGAAGATTATGGCATTGGCACTTCTTCTTCTTCTCTCTTTCCAATGAATTTACCAACACAATTATTATTATTTTAGTATTATTTAGTAGGTATTTTCACCAACTAAGATGAAGATTATGCCATTGGCACTTCTTCTTCTTCTCTCTCTCTTTTATGTGTGTATTTGTGTGCTAGATAGATGATTTAATTAAAGCCACTAAGAGCTAGTCTTATAAATTAATTGGTTGACACCTTTTTGTGTTTTCAAGGGAGACATTCAGGGTTCAAATATCATTTTTCTCATTATAACTATCAAATTATTATTATCTATAAAAAATTAAAAAAAAAAAAAAAGTTAAAGCCGCAAACAATCTAGACAAAATCAGAGGAATAATCTCACCTCCTACACGACATCAAAAACATCAAATGAAAAATGGAAGTGATGGAAAACATTCCAATTGAACTTTGCAAAACAGTTACAAATTTGTACTATTGTGGACCACAAAAATTAGAATTATGCATTGGCACTTATACATTATAAAGAAGATTGTGCAGTACATGAATAAGACATTCATAGCTTCTTACAATCATGGCCTGGAAGTTAGAAAGACTGTTTAGCAATTCAGTTTGCCACTTGAAAAGTAGCTGACTCCCTTGGTTTTGTGAATGCAGTGCTCTTTAATTCCTAAAACTACTGAATATCATGATTCTTTAAATGCTTAATTTGAAACATGGATGAATAGGTTTTGTGAATCCTCGAAACAATTAAATGAGTTAGGTTTTGAAATATTGAAGAGGACATATGAATGAAGACCGACCAACAAGTTGTTGCAACATCATGATAATATTGCCATCATGGAGGATAGGATGCAAATATTATCCATCTAAACGATTGGTAAATTTTGACATTGCATGGACAAGATTGGTAATTTTTATTGATAAGTGATAGAAAATGAAAAATTAACTGTTTGGTTACAATGGCCAAACCTCTATTGCCAAACCTCTATTGACTTGATTAGAATCTAGTGGTTTTTTTTTTTTTTACCCATTGAAAATGGTAACTTTTTTTAGTTCCCATGACATTGATATCAAAATGGAGTAACACATGTAAAGTGTATGGTACCAAATTTTGGGTGAAAAGAAAGAACATAAAGAAAAGAGCATAGGAACAAAGATTTTTTATTTCTCCTTATCTTTCATTATCCAAAAAGTTCTAATATTAGCAGCATAATTTAGTAAAAAGCGATTTACTCTATACTCTTTTACATTATGTATGTTTTTGACCAACAATAGTGACCTAGCAATTAATGTGTGCATTATTGAAAAGTGAATACGACTATGATCTTTTGACAAGGAAGAAGGGTGTATACAATACAAGCAGCATTCTATTAGTCTATTTCTTGTATCTTAAGTAATATATCAAAAACTTTTCTTAGACAAATCAAAATAATAAATTGTTAATTGTCTTATATTTCAACATTGGCATTGTCTAGTTCTTCCACCGATAAGATTCTAGATTCAAATATCCCTTCTCCAATAATAATAATAATAATAATAATAATAATAATAAATCATGTATCAAAGATGAGAAATTCTACAAAAGTAGTGCTATAAACGCATCGATTTTCATAACATTTTTTCACAAAAGATGGCTTGGTAGGTTTTTATTAGTTCTTGTTTGGGCCTATCATTAATATCACTTCATAATCTACCATTAACAATTTATCAACTTGACATTTATAAACTATTTTGTGAAAATTGTCATGGTTTGGGTAATTGCTATAGTAGTTTATTAATGAAGGCATTTATTTGGTTATAATGGGATGAAAAAAAGATGGGTAGAACTCAAAAAAAAATTTTAATACTAAATAAATACTTCATTCAAAACAAAAACGAGAGAAATACAATTTGGAGAGGGCCTGGAACTATTTCTATCCATAACCTAAACTAACATAGGTGACAGGTTGGAGATGGAGACTAGCCCTGTCCAATTAAAAAAGGTAGCTCAATGGGCTAAGTGGTGGGCAGAAATATTGCCCCCTCTTAATACAAAAGAAAAGGAAACATACTCAAAGAAATTAACTAAATACAAAATGTCCTTCGTACTTGTTTTGATACTCCAATGGGGAGTTGTTTCTCGATTTCCCAAAGGCTCTACTTACATTCCATGCATCTCCTTCAATCACAATACTCTTGTAACCTTCTTTTGATGTAACCTTCATCAAGCAACACATCCCTCTTACGGAGCATATTTGACCAATTCTCTAAAGTTATTGATTTTACAATACCAGAATTTCCTTAATTGGGTATAATATTCTACTGATTCTCTACTAATAACACTATTTCATATGGTAGTAACTTTATCATATTGATCACTTCATAATTGTAGTTATATTGAGCACCAACTCCACAATTTTTATAACATTTTTCATTATATTTTTCACATAAGAGCATTACCATTAGGTATGCCAAATGCCAAATATTTGGCATTTGGCACACCAAACACCAAAAAACCCTTCTCATGAGGTGTTTCAAATCTTATAAATTTTGACACATGTGAACAGTACCGTTCTATCTTTGAGACAGTACAAATAAATGTGCTAAAAAAATTAATTTATTCATTTCCTCTCTCTTCTTTATTACTTTTCTTTCTTCTCTCTCTTACTTTTTTCTTCTTTCTTCCTCTGCTTGTTCCTTATCTCATGTTTTTTTTTTTTTTTTTTTTTTTTTTTGCTTTTTTTTTTTCCCTGTCACTATCTCTCTCTCTCTCTTTCTTGTCCATGGCCTTCACCGCCGACCTCCACAACCTTCATCCGATCCCATTTATGACTCACCTGGTAATGACCGAGTCTTCGTCCGCATCGACAATAACCCCATCTCAATCTTTGCCGACTCCGGTGAGTACGAAGAAGAAGGCAATTTTGATTCGATATTCATGGATGCACTGGAGGTACTCCGGCGGCAGGGTCGTCAAGGAAACTGTTGCCGAAGAGTGTGAGGAAGGAGATTTTGGAGTTAGGTTGTGGGTTTGTTTGATTTGGGATGGATTTTAAGGTTTGTGAATGTGGTGGGTTGTTATGGATTTTTTTTTTTTTTTTTTTTTTTTTTTTAAGGCAGCATTGGTGGATGTGGGTTTGTGTCGGTGGTGGTTGTCGATGTTGTTACGGCAGTGGTTGTTGGTGGCTGTTGTTACGACAGTAGTGGTTGTGCCGTTGTTGTTGTTGTTGTTGTTGTTGTTGTTGATGATAATGGTGGTGGTGGGAGGAGTTAATATATTATTTTAATATATTGTAAATATTATTTTAATGTATAGAATTGAAAGATAAAACATGTGATGAATGAGATATTGTAAAATGATGTGGTAAAATAATAAAGTAGGCTTTTGGTGTGTCAAAATGACATTTTTTATAAGAGTGCTGATAAGAATGCTCTAAGAATTTGACAAGTCAAATAAGATGATATTTACGTCAACATCACATAATAGCCCATATTTATTTTGGGCAGACAAAATCATGATCACATATATTAGATAAATTTATCAACTTATGTCACATTTAACAATAACTCTACCCATAAATAAAAAATAATAATAATAATAATATATACCACAAACATTAGAAGTAGAATAGAAGTAGCTATCATAAATTTGGAAATGGTGAGTGGACATGGTTGGTAGTTGCTTGATACCACATAACTGACAAAAGACTGCCATGTTGGTAACGGCATATACTTGGAAGGTCTAAAACTAAAATTGATACTAGACAAACTACCTTTAAACTAATAATTTCCCATGCACAATCTCTCTAATACTTAACTATCATTGTAGTTAAAGTGATTGCTCACAAGTCATATCAATTTTTGATTTCTCGAGCTCAAATATAACCTATGAAATAAGGTTTTTTTTTTTTTTTTTTTTTTTTTTTTTTTGGGTGCTTTGTTAGTTTAGTAAACGGCCAATCTCCTAAGTTTGATTTTCAAATTCTTTCTAATTTTTTTTTTTTTTTAAAAAAAAACCGTCTTTTTCACCTTGAATAAAGCCCTAAAAAATTACCATCAATTGTGTTAAATGACTTTCATTTAAAAAATAGTAATAATTAAGGGATTTTGTTGTTATCATGGTGATGATTAATTGATTATAATTATAATTATTTCTATTATTAATAGTATTTATTATTCCATATGAAGCTGTGCTGACTCAAATGATGGTGACAAGTGTCACAAGATAAGTGGATATTGAAGAACAGTATAATAGCTTCTTTCGGGGACTTTTAAAGGAGAGTAATATGGTAATTTCACATATCCAAAAAAATTTAGAAAAACCAGGGTCACTGCTTGGGTTGCACGATATGCTTTTTCTTTCGCTCTCACTTTTAAAAGTTTTTTTTCCCCCAAAGAAACCGTTAAATTTAGAATCTCTACTTAATAGTGAATGTACCAAATTGACCATGCTTAAATTACAACAATGCCCACCTCTTTCAATAGTGGTCCATCCCATGATTCCACCTATAGGCTATAAGATCATGTATGTTTGGACAATGATGCCCATTTTCTTCACAGAAAGCTTTCCCACCAGGCATTATTCAAAAAAAGAAACAAAAAGGGAAAAGGCATTATTAAAAAATGAAAATAAAATCTAGGTGTTGCTTTCATCTTATCTCCTTTTAAGTTATAATATATTTTTTTAAAAATTATTTTTCTTCCTTGACATGTTAATGAGTCATATATATTAGGAGTGAAATAATATTGAAATAATTAAGGATAAATTGTAATTTGTTATTTGTAAGTAAGAATTTCTTGCATGAGAGAATAACTATGAACATGATAGAAGTTTTTCTTTCTCCTTTTAGAAAGAAAATTTTGATGCCCACCTCATTCAATGAGATAGGTCCAATTTAGTGAAATGACCATATTGATTCCGGTTAATGGATACTCTTACAACATTTGTAAATGAAAAATTTTAAGAATGAGATAAGTCCAATTTAGTTAAATGACCATATTGGGTTCGGTTAATAGGGCCACTTAGAGCATTTGTAAATGAATTATTTTACAAAAAATTTTATACTATTTTTATGAGAAATATAAAAATTGTTAAAAGAATCATTACTTTTTTTTTTCCATACAAAATTTCTAAAAATATTTCCTAAGTTTTTTTTTTTGGTTGGAAATAGTATCAACCTATAGGTTCCGTTCCTGATAATAACTCTTTATCATTAGACCAAGACACCAATCAGTTTTTGGTATAGGCGGAGATTGAACACCAAATTTCTTATTCAACCATCAGAGACTCAACCAGTTGAACTAGTTGAAACCCAAAAAAAAAAAAATTTCCTAAATTAATATATCTGTTTAACGTTTTCTTTTTTAATTTGAAAAAAGACTTTGGATCAAGTCAAGCTCATTTGAGTAAATTGACATGACCAACACCATACAGTCAAAAGACTATTTCTGTAATTTCAAAATTTTACATCACACTGTTTATGACTTAAAAGAGTCATTGTCTCTCAATCCTACTTGAGCTTTCTTAGGATTTGCAAATTACAAACAAACTTGTCTGAAAGCACACACAAAAAAAAAGCACACACACATACTCTCTCTTTCCTCTCCCTGTCTCTCTCTACTGTATCAGAGAGTGTAGAGAGAGAAAAAAAGAAAGTAATACATTTGAGGGAAGAGTAAAGCAAAGACTATCTTGTCAATGTTAGGGTTTTCTTAGAACTTAAAGAATAAAAAAATAGTAACAGAAACAAAAACAAACCCATTAAAGTAATAAAAAAAAAAGAAAAAAAGAAAGTTATTCTCAAAGAAGAAGAAGAAGAAGAAGAAGAAAAAAGTGGAATATATAAAGCTCAGAGAGTGAAAATGTTGGTAACCATTTGAACCCGATTAGGAGGATCCGATTTCTACAGTCCAAGATCTCAGGTACTCTTTGGTTTCACTGATCCCTCTCACATTTACTTAAATTATTGCAAAAGACTAATGGGTATTTTGAAAATTCTATTTTTGTATCTGGGTTGTGTGTATTAATGCGTATATCTATTTGTATGTGTGTATTCTCATCTGGGTCTGACTTGGTTTTGCATTTGAATTTGGATTTATGAGTGGAAACTATGAAGTCTTTGTGGGTTTGGTTTGGTTTGGCATTTGGGTTTGGATATTTGTTGAACCAGATCTGGCACAAGTTTGATTTGTGTGAAGTTTGGGTTTCTATTTTAGTTCAAGAGCTTGAATTTTTTTGTTGCATTTGGTTTTGGAGTTGTTCTTTGGGATTGAGATCTGTTGGGTATTTTTGATAAGCAATCTGGTCAAAAAGTTTAGTGGGTGCCGCTAGTCATCCACTTTTTTAATTTGAACTTATTTTAAGTAATCCAGTTGGATTTGAAATGTGGATTACCATAGATGGTTCCCTTATTTGAGTTGAATAATTAAAGTTTCTTACCTCTTTATTAGCTTCATCTATATTTGCAGTTTATGAATTTAGATTATGTATTTGCATCATCACTTCTATAAATGGTAACTATGTTTCTGTGTATTTTTATTGATTTTTCCAGAATCTACATTGTGGTAGTGGAGTTTTGTGATTGAAGTTTTGCTGGTTTATGACTTGATTAATTAAAGTTGTGAGGATCTGGGCTTGCATTTTACCGAAAGTACATCTGGGTATATGAATAATTCAGAGAAGAGCTAATTTAGCAATAGTAGGGGGAAGATGAAGTCTGACATGCCTCTTGATTATGCTGTGTTCCAATTGTCACCAAAACGTTCACGGTGAGGATAACTGTTACTGGGTTTTAGATTTTATTATTCTGTCTTCCTATTTGTATTGTTTTGATATGGGGTTATATTCTTCTTCCTTTCTGGGCAGTTGTGAGTTGTTTGTCTCAAGTGATGGAAACACTGAGAAGCTTGCATCAGGATTAGTAAAGCCATTTGTGACCCATTTAAAGGTTGCAGAAGAGCAGGTTGCACTTGCAGTTCAGTCGATTAAGCTTGAAGTTGAGAAGAGAAGAAATGCTGAGACGTGGTTCACTAAAGGAACACTGGAAAGGTAACACATACTGCCAGTTGAAACAAATTTTAAGTATACTTGGATTTTGCTGCCTTTCTACGTAATACAGTTTTGATTTTTCTCTTTGACTTGATTGGAACTTGTTCTCCAGGTTTGTTCGGTTTGTTAGTACACCAGAGGTCTTGGAACTGGTTAACACATATGATGCAGAGATGTCTCAGTTGGAAGCAGCCCAGAAAATATATTCACAGGTAATAACCACAATTCAATTAATTAGACAACCAATGTGCTGATAATTGGAAATACAATTATTTTTATCACTGAATTTGGGAAATTATTTTATGTCAGAGGGCAGGAGATCAGAATTCTGGGGCATTAGGTATGCTTTGTTTCTTGCTATTTGACTTTAGATAGTTTATTTTACTTTTAATCTTGGATGGTCTGATTACAAGAAAACTTGCCATGCAAAATCCTGTCTAGGAAGACATTATATATTTTATACACTGAAGCAAGTATGATGTTTAGGATTTCCTTAGATTTTACTTATTTCTCTCTGTTTAGAGGTTCATGTTGTATTATTCTTTTGTGATATTATGCTGTGGACAGTACCAGTGAAAGTTTAAGCCAAGAGTGAGAAGTGGGACATTAGAGTTAGTGGAGATGCCCAGTGGCTGACCATTATTGTTATTTTGTTTTAATCATTAATAGTGGCAAAGTCTGAGTTGCATTGGTTCTCAACATAGGCATAAACCAAGGTGCCAATGGTTGGTGATGCTGGTATGATCAGAAGAATAGCAATAGATATCCCATTGAGACTGCTGAATTTCTTGAATTAATTTTCTAAGGTGCCTATTAAAAACCTTGTACACACTGACATTATACATAATGGGAATATGCCAATGAGCTCTAGTTTAAATGGCACCTTGTCCCCCTGTAAATGCAAGGTGGAGGGGAGGTTTTGGGTTCATTACGCACTAGGTGCATGTGAAATTACTAGTTAAGAGAAAATTTTTACATAGTGATAAAAGATAAAGCACAGAACATCAATTTCACCGCTATGTTGTCAATCTTTGAAGCATAAACTGCCACAAACTGGACTAAATTCTGGCTAGCGGGGATTGTTTTATATAAATAGAGCACAAATCTATGCAAATGTCATCACTGAGTGCCTCTTCGTGAAGCCTATAATAAGTTATGCATGCCAAAAAGCCTTGGAGTCTTGTCAAGATCATATTCTTTTTGATGCAGTTATATGTTAAGTTATACATTCGTGGTGTAGAATGTCAAGCCGGAAGTATTCAATTATAGTGACTTCCTTATTAGAAAAAAAAAAAAATTATAACGTCATATAACCTGCTAATGTATGTCAAATTCAACTTATAAAAAAAAACCCTGCTAATGTATGTCAAATTCATTAGCAATCGGAATTTTATTTTCTTTGTTATCTGATAATTTAGCTTATTCCTCATAGAGGTGATCTACTTAAGTCACATGATTTATTTTGACATTATCTATGTAATTATGATCATTTTCTTCTAGTTATACATAGTGGATGGTCACTGTAGTTGCATCAATACTCATCTTACGCAAGGTTGGGCACTTATATCAAGTTGCGTTTAGAATGAGACTATGTTAAGTTTGCATTTGTATGTAGTGCATTGGTGCCTAAAGGAATAGAGATTCCATTCTTTACGTTATGGCCAGTTTACTTGGCAAAGGGGGAGCTTGTTTGTGTGCATGCAATAACAACAAGTACTACAACATATATTGAAATTTTAACAGCATACCTTCATGAATTTTGAAGATCAACACCCCATATCCTTGCAAAAATATGACACTAGAGTTTTGCTATGGATTGTATTGAAGAAGTTAGTGGAGAGGAGAAACTTATTTCATCATCTTGTTGTAGACAAAAGTGGTTGCATCATGAGAGAAATATCAGAGAAGAAAAAAGAAAAAAAAAAGGACCTTTGACCTAGGTAAAGCCCATGACCTGTTCTTTTAAAGCTTGGATCTCTTCCTTCGAGCTGTTGGGATCTGCTAGCAAGCTCAGTTTCATTAGGTATGGAGTACTGGATCGGACTTGGGAGTGGGGCATCTAGGCGAAGATGTACTGATGATATTACTGCAACCTTTCTATGTGCAATGGTTCTCATAGTGAAGACAATCTAGGAACTAGGAATTGGTGGCTTATCCGATGGAATCTCACATAATTAACTTGCCATTGTACTAAGGGTATTATGCTAGGCCTGGTTTTTGGGTTAAAGACTAAAGTGTATCTTATGATCCAAGTGGTGGCTCATTGGCTCAATAAGTAGACCTGTAGTGACCCAAAAAGGGGGGTCTTGCATTCCATGGAATCCCACATTGCCTAGGGAAGCACATGCAAATGTGTTTATAAGGAATGACCTCCCTTTAATGTGTAAAGGCCTTTTCCTCCACTATTGTGTGCTTTGAGGGAGAACAAAACCGTGAGGGGCATGGGCCCCAAAGCGGACAATATCTACACAGTTAGGGCGGGGTCGTGCTTAATCAAGTATGTGATGTATTTTACGTAAATTGGTCTACCTGTTGTGTTGATGCCAGTAGCACACTACTGAGAAAATGAGTTGTAGTTGTGTGTTCTGCTGAGAGACATCTGCTAGAGATTTTGTTCCAAATCTTTTCTGTTTAAGAGCCAGTCATGAATTGTTTATTTTACTGGAGATCATTATCACATTTGAGCCTATAGAAGCAATTATGGAGATTCTTTAGGGAAATAATTTTGAACTATTGAATATACCCATGCATGAAATCTAGTCCTCTGTTTTAATTTTTGTCCATATTTCTTTTTTTTGGGTTTTTTTTTTTTTGGGGGGGGGCGTTGGATATAGGAATGTTGTGTCATACGACTGTGAATTTGCCTCCCCATGATACATACCCAAAAGAAAAACGAAATTTTCCTATGATGTCATGGGCCATGATGGTTTCTGGGGGGAAATTGGGAGAGAAATGCAAACTCATTCTGAGCTATTGTTTTTGGTAAAATCATTATGTAACATATTTTAACAGTTGTGGTAATGCATCCTGAAAATTTATCTCTAGGAATTAAGTTTTTCTTTTAATAATTAAGCAAGTATGTTGTCGAATTCTTTGTTGTCTGTTGTGTTAAGATCAGCTGTTTGCCAATATTACTATTGTTATCTTTTACTTCGCCAATTTCCCAGCTTCAGTATGGTTCTTTGGAGTCTTATTTCCTTGGAATATGTCATGGGCTATGTTCTGCCTAGGTTATTAGACACCTGAAAATTCTTTTGAAATATTTTATGTTGGAACTGTCTAGTAAAAGCTACATTATTTTTAAAGCACGAGTTGTTAATATGCTGATATTGGATAATATGCTCCAGGTGGAGATGGAATAGGAACTGCAGGAGCAGCAGATGCAACAAAGTAATACTTTCTTTTCTTCCCCCCAAGTTTTTGTTTAAATTAAATTTATCAGTTTTTCAAATTACTTAACATTTACTATATTCTGGTTTCATTTTGTTTTGCAAATGTTTACTTAGTGAATTGCACGTGCCCTTTAAATATCAGCCATTGAAGAAACTTTTGATATTTATTTAAGATATGATCTCCCTTTTTGCTGTGACTGATGTATGCTAGCTTGGATCCTGCATCGCAGAAATGATGTTTTGAAGCACTTTTTGGTTTGATTAGTAGGTCTGGGATTTTCACGAACTTAGGAATCATCATATCATGGAAGTCGACTGCAGTGTCAAAGATTTGATGTTTTGAGCAGGTGGACAAACTAGCATACATGGTCAACAGTTAAGAAAGGGCAAAGACAAAGTTATGTTGATCATGGCCAATGATTGAAGTACACAGTTCATGATCATAGTTAAATACATAAATTTCTTAGAAAAATACCATTACTTGGTCATCAACAATTTAAAATGAAAAATTATTTTATAACTGATGTTCTTGATATGTTGAATTGACAACTCTCTCTGAGTTGCTTACTTTTTTTTTTCTTATTTTTGTTTTGCTATTTTCACTTTTATCCAGGAAGGAGCTTCTAAGGGCCATTGATGTACGGCTTGTTGCAGTTAGGCAGGATTTGACCACAGCTTGTGCTCGTGCATCAGCTGCTGGTTTCAACCCTGATACAGTGTCTGAACTCCATCATTTTGCAAATCGGTTTGGCGCTCATCGCTTAAAGTAAGAACTCTCTAAGAAATTCTATCTTCAAGTAAACCCTTATATATCTAAAGCTCCTATTCCTACTGTCAGTGTGTGTGTGTGTGTGCATGTGCGCGCGCCTATTCGTGTGTGTGTGCACCTGTGCATGTTTGCTTGTGGATGTGGCATCAAGTGAATCCATCTTTTTGTAGCACTTTAGTCCTGGGATTTGGTAGCAGCGACAGGGAAGAATCTTCCTCTGGTTTGCTGGGATGGAAAACACAAAAGAAAAGAGAATTGAAGAGGAAATGTTTAAAACTTCTCTCCCTTCAGGTCAAAATCTCTTCCCAAACTGCATAAGGTGGAAAACTTCAAAAGTAATGCGTGCTTGACGGGAACCTTTTATGCCAAAATGCTTTTTCATCACACCAATTGCAAGTGATGTGGACAATGGATAATGAAAATCCCTTTTACTGAAGACATAATAAGGGGGAAGCTAATATAACTTAAAATTAACTGTTGTTTCAAGTTTTCATTCCATACGTTCACCATTTCCTTGGGGGGTTTATATAGAAAACATTAGCAAGTATGCCAGGTCAGTAATTTATTCACAAAACTTTGCCTTCACAACTAGATTTCCTAATAGAATAGAACATAATTGCCAAGATTTTACCCTTCACCTATTCTTCCCTTGACCCTGCTCCTCTCATTGTGTTATCTTATCAAAGGATTTTGACACATTGTCTACTGAATTGGTAGCATATGCGGTCAAGTCAGGGAGATACCTTGTTTTTTAATGGAAGTTTAACTTATTTGCCATGTTGTCAGCTAATTCTTGGTATAATCGCAATGTCTTTTGAAACAGCTTGTGTTGGATGTCAGTTGGGGCATTTTGGAAACCAAAGTGCAAAGGTTACTTCTTTTTGTTTCTCTTATCATTTAACTTGATCTTTTTTCCCCCCCTTCAAAATTTTAAAAACATGGCATCTTGTGTTCTGTGTTTTTTTTTTTTTTTTTTTTAAATGTTCCTATTACTTGGCTAAGTTTTTGGTTTGTGAAAGTAGCTCCCATCACTAATTTTTCCAAAATAGTCCATTGTCATTTTAATGATTTTGATAATGCCTCATTTTTATAAAAAGCAATACTGATGTGGGCAGTAAAAATTGAAACATTATGGTTCCATGCAGTTTTCAAATGCCCCAACTTTAGGCTCTTGAGTGAGGAACTTGCTAAGCTGTTTAGGCCAATAATAATAATCAATGTTGATAGGTCACATCATCCAGGGTCCACTTGCCTAAATTTATGCAATTGCCAAGCTACTTGAAAATGAAATTTTAGCACCTAGCCTTAAAAATGTACGGTATAGCCAAAAATATAAAATAGGCTGGCCTGAAAAGTGCTTGTGATCTATCATTTGGTGAATAAGATTTGTCAGATGTGAGTATAGGAAAGCACTGTAAAAAATTTTTAATTTTTTTTATCTGGGGTCATTATTGTAATGGGCTATGGTTATATTTCATGATTAGTAAATCATGAAATCTACCACAAGGTGCATCACGTAAGTCCCAAACAAACAGAACCCAGATCTTGTTTCCTTTAAAAACTTTGTTCTTTGGGTTAGTGGGGCCCATTCTTGAATTGACCAATCCTTGGCCTGCTCATTTGTTTCATTCCCCACTTGTCGTTTTCATCAAGGGGTGGGTAATAAATCCCAATTTTTATGGGGTCAAGCTCTTATTATGATGTGCCAAAAGTTACCTAAGCACCTCAATTTATCAATTTTTTACAGTCTTTAACATGGCAAATTATGCTGGATACCATCTGTTCTTTTACTTTGCGGTGCCCATGACAAAGATTTTACGATTTTTTATCTAGTGGACCATGTTGGACTTCTTGCACAAGTATGCTTTAATTAATAAATAAATAATAAAAAAGTACCATCACATTCAGTATTGATTTGGAAGGTACAGTAGTTATAGGGGTCCTTTCCATTTTTCAAAGCCCATCTGGCTTTCAATTTTCTCTCACCTTTTAATATATAGTTGTACCTTTTTTTTTTTTCTAAAAAAAATATAATAAAACTATTTATTTTCTTTCCTTTTTTGTGTGTGCAGTGAAGCATGCACCAAATTTAGGTCACTGTGCCAAAGAAGACCGGACCTCTTAATCAACACGTGGAAGCCAGGTGTCGACGACACAGCCATCCGATCATCCACAGGGTCTGACATGTCAATCGATGACCCCATTTCAGCAGAAGACCCAAACAATGGGACCCACCACCCAACAACAACAGCAACAACAATAGCAGCCGGTCAAGACCAACAACATCAAAAACAGCAACACAGTTTTAGCACAACGCAAAACCAATCACAGATCTCCACGTGTCAGCAACCCAAGTTCCCCACGAGACGAAACTTAAACGAGAAAAACGAACCCAACCAACCCGCCAATACTGCAACAACAGCACAGCTTGCAAACAACATTAACAACAACGACGAAAACAAGAAAGAAGATTCTTTGTCCGTGACCGAGTCATCAGACTCTCCACCATTTTCTTCTTCCATCGCGGCGAGTCAACCCGCGAGGCGGCTCAGTGTGCAGGACCGTATTAACCTCTTTGAGAACAAGCAGAAGGAGACTGGCGGCGGTAGCGGTGGTAGTGGTAGTGGCGGCGGCGGCAAGCCGGTTGTCGTTGGGAAGGCGGCGGAGCTCAGGAGGCTCTCTTCTGACGTGTCGACTGCCGCGGCGCCACCTCTGCCGGTGTTGAGGAGATGGAGTGGTGCCAGTGATATGAGCATTGATGTTAGTGGAGAAAAGAAGGACGTAGAGAGCCCCTTGTGTACACCGTCTTCTGTTAATTCTCCGTTTGTTTCGCTGCCCAAATCGAATAGTAGTAATGGGTTTTTGGGCAGTGGAGCTGAGGATCATAAGGATAAGGATAAGAAGGGATTGTTGAATGACACTGCAAGCTCTGTTGGGTTGAAAGATCAAGGTAAAGAAGAGGAAGATGTGGGAGTGAAGGGGCGGACGAATTGGAAGGATCATAAAGTAGTGGGGTCTCTGAATCAATCAAGGGATTTCAGTGATCAAGAGGTTTCTCAGGAGAAGTTGAAGGTTAAAGATCATCAAGTTGTGGGTTTTGCAAGCAAGGTAGGAGGACATGGTGCATCGGATGGTGGATTTGTAAATAGGGATCGGTCTGAGGTTGTTGGAGGGAAGAATCAAGTTGGAGGTTTTGGAAGCAAGGTAGGGGATGGATCATCTGATGGTGGGTTTGTAAATAGAGTTGGGGATTCGGGACCGGTGACTCAATCACGTTCTAGGGTTTATAATAGTCATACCCGCTCTTTTTCAGGACAGTTGGAAGGTGGTAGTGGGCTAAAACTTCGGGAAGCCGCCCCTTCGGGTCTGGCGAAAGGAGTTGAGGGTGATCAATTGGATCCTCAGTCCAAGTGGAGATCTTTTACGAGAGAACTAGAGGAGGTGGGAAAGAAAGAATTGGGTTCATCAGATAGGCAACAATTGAAAGTGGAGGAATCTGGAACCCAGAACATGAAGTTTCAGAAAGTGGAAGAATCTGGACCCCAGAGCATGAAGTTTCAGAAACCAGTTTCTGCTAGTCGTGAGCAGATTAAGAAGCCTCAGGGTAGTAGGAAGGATGAGGCTGGTTTTTCTTATGAAAATAACAAGTTGGATTATCCTGGTAAAAAGGCTTCGGAGGCTCAGGAAAGCATTCCTACGATGCCAACAATGCCATTGGAGCAAGTTCAGAGAGTTAGACAGTCTAAGGGAAATCAGGAGCTCAATGATGAGCTGAAAATGAAGGCTAATGAGCTTGAAAAGCTTTTTGCTGAGCACAAGCTTCGGGTTCCTGGGGATCAGTCTGGTTCTGCACGGAGAAACAAGCCTGCTGAAAAACAAATGGAAAAGGCAGCAAGTTCACAGTATAAAAAACCAGAAGCAGTGGAGGTAGCTCCTGCACAATTATCTGAAAAACCTTCAGTGATTGAACCAGCTGGGACTTCTATTAATATGGCAAAGTTCAATACCTCTACCCCGCCGCCAATGAAGATAGTAGATATTCAGGATTATGGTGATAGTCTGAGGAAGAACTTTGCTGAGCTTCATTTCACAGATGATTCCAGAGGAAAATTCTATGAGAAGTACATGCAAAAAAGAGATGCTAAACTGAGGGAAGAATGGAGTTCCAACAGGGCAGAGAAGGAAGCCAAGATGAAGGCCATGCAGGATAACCTTGAGCAGAGTAAAGCTGAGATGAAGCTCAAGTTTTCTGCCTCTGCTGATAGGGATGTCTCTAGTGCTCGTAGACGTGCAGATAAACTCAGATCTTTCAATTTTCGGTCGAGTGTGAAGAGGGAACAGGTATTCTTATTATAGTTATGTTTTTAGGAAATAAGTGTCCCCTCATTCAAATTTATGTACCTTTGAGTATGATATCAAGCTTAATGAGGAGTTGTTCCCAGCTACTTGTGCTGTCACTTGGGATTTATTTGAAATTGTATAATTGAATGCAAAGCAATGGTTCTTAAAAGCTTTGACACATTCACCTATATTTTTCTCCTATCCTCCATGGATCATTATTTTCTGCATTTTTCTCCTGTCATTTAACACCACACCTATAAGTCCTAATATCATCTATTCTCTTAACCAAATTAAATAGAACTTTTCATGCTTATGAGCTTAATCCCAAAACCCTAAGGAGTGCGCATGTAGACTTATAAGTGCTTATTGGAGGTTAATGTACTCCTTTTGAAGTAGACTTGGGATTAACATATAGGACATACGTGCTAAATCTGATGACTTGTATAATTTGATGTGTACACTCAATCTTAATTCTGAAGCCGTATTTTGGTTTTTGATTTTCTTTCTTGTAACTAATCATAATAAGATTGTGCTTTCACAGCACCCAATAGATTCCTTTCAGAGTGAAGACGATGAAGACCTTTCTGAATTTCCTGAACATAAATTTTATGGACAAGACAGATTTTCCAGTGAGCCATCTGTGGGAGATGTTGCTTCCAGAAGTGCTCAAGCAAAGAAGATTTTGCCTAACAGAAATGTGTCTATATCTACTCCTCGCACCACAGTAAATTCAGTTACACGGTCATCAGCCAAAGTCTCCAATTCCAGTTCTGGGAGGAGAAGAATGCAAGCAGAAAATCCTCTAGCACAGTCAGTTCCCAACTTCTCAGATTTCAGGAAAGAAAACACAAAACCTTCTTTGGGAGTTGGCAAAACAACCCCCCGCTCACAGGTGAGAAACTTTAACCGCAGCAAGAGTATCAGTGAAGAGGCACCAAATGCTAAGGAAGAGAAGCCACGGCGGTCTCAGTCCTCAAGAAAAAGTGCCTCTAATCCTGTAGAGTTGAAGGATTTGTCCGCTGTGAACTCTGACAACTCTGTTTTGGCTCCATTAAAATTTGATAAAGAGCAGACTGAGCAGATCCCATCTGAAAAAATTTCAAAGAATGTGGATTCAAAGGCTTTCCTCAGGAAGGGTAATGGCATAGGTCCTGGTGCTGGAGCTAGTATAGCTAAGCTGAAAGCTTCATTGGCATCCGAGACTTTGGAAAATGACGAAGAATATGAATCAGCCTTTGAGGCAGATGATGTGGATATGGCCAAAGAGGAAGAAGAGGAAGAAGATGAAGAGCTTGAAACCATGCCAGTCGAAGATTGTGTTGACGTGGATAATGGAGAAACAAGACTAAGTCAAGAATATGACAAGTCAGCTAATTCTGGGTCTGAAAATGGCGATTCCGTGAGATCTCTTTCTCAAGTGGACCCTACTTCTGTTACTGAATTGCCTGCTACTGTGCCTTCAACTTTCCACAATGTAGGATCTCTGCAGGACTCACCAAATGGAAGTCCAATCTCATGGAATTCACGCATGCATCATCCATTTTCATACCCACATGAGACCTCTGATATTGATGCTTTTGTGGATTCTCCAATTGGGAGCCCTGCATCTTGGAATTCTCATAGTCTTACCCAATCAGAGGCTGATGCAGCTCGAATGAGAAAGAAATGGGGAGCTGCTCAGAAGCCTATTATTGTTGCCAATGCATCCCACAATCAGTCTCGTAAGGATGTCACAAAAGGGTTTAAACGGCTATTGAAGTTTGGAAGGAAAAGTCGCGGGGCTGATAGTTTGGTTGACTGGATCTCTGCTACAACTTCTGAAGGAGATGATGATACAGAAGATGGGCGTGATGTTGCCAATAGATCATCAGAAGACTTGAGGAAGTCGAGAATGGGATTCTCACATGGTCATCCTTCTGACGACAGCTTCAATGAGAGCGAGTTCAATGAACAGGGTAACTTACTCTTTCCCCTATTTTTATGTTTTTCGTATTTATTATTTTTATTTTTAGTAGTAAATAAATTCATTGAAAAATCAATAAGAAAAGCACTGCCCAAGTACACGGACTGTATACAAGTGATACCGCAGAAAGAAATAAGAAGAGAACAAAACTAACAAATAAACAGAAACTAATGAAAGCTCATGGAATCCAGAAATCTAGAAACCCTTCTGCAGAAAATGGAGTTCAATTGTTGACAGCAAGCATAAAATTTTGTCACTTAATAAAAAGATTTCAGGAGTTCCATTGGTGCTGCTTGCTTATATGGGTTAAGCTTCAACCATCATTCTGTTAAATGATCATTTTTCTAATGTAACCGCTGCCAACTTTGAGTTTGTGGTCTGCATGATAGCCACTTGCAACTTATTTAGAGTGTGTAACTTGTTTTCCACTGGGTTAAATTATGCTTTCGTTATTTGTTGCATCTTCTCCTTTGTTTGTTTATTTCTTTTCTTTTTTATGCTTGGGATAGACACAGAAATGTAACTTTTTCTCTAGTTGATCACTCAATAATATTAAAAAAAAAGTTGATCAATCAATGGCTTTCATTTCTTTCAGTCCAAGCCTATAGCTCTATCCCAGCACCTCCAGCAAACTTCAGACTAAGGGATGATCATTTGTCCGGAAGCTCCTTAAAAGGTATGGTTAATCAGCATTAATCTGATTGTGTTGTTTATCATACTTTTCCTAGCAGTAACATTATCAATGCGATGGAGCTGAAGTAATAGTCTCTCTGTCAGAGGTGACTCTTGATCAAAATAATTATCATCAAAGAATGGTTGAACATCTTTCTGACAGTGTTATAACCAAATATTTAATCTTACAGCTCCAAGATCATTTTTCTCGCTCTCATCATTCCGAAGCAAGGGAAGTGATTCAAAGCCTAGATAATCATTGAGTGGATGGTCCAGAGCAAATGTGTTGGATTGTTGAAATTGGTAGGGTGTAAAGGATTATAAGATACAAATGCTTGAGTTAGGGATGATACGAACATTTATAAAAGATCTAGAATGGACTATGTATATCTTCTTGGTCTCATGAGGCCTTCCTCATGATTTAGTCGGTAATCTCATAGTGTGATTCAATATTTTGTATATGCTATTGAACGAAGAGTCGCTATTTTTGGTTTTATTTGTCAAAATTTTGTGAATGTTTGTAATCAATTTACGTCAGAGACTTTTGTCATTGAATTTTGTTGGGAATGATAGGCACTTATAGATGATTATACCAAAAAAGAAGTCTAAAACACAACAAAATGGCACAATATTTTCACAATACCTTTATTTTCAGTCTTGGTAAGTTTTGGTTTGATATATTATTATTTATTTTATAGAAATGTTATTTTCATAATATTTTCATAACAAATTTTAAATGATAAGTTGTTATTAATTTCAAAATGGGCCCACGACTAATATCATTTTTTTTTCCATCAATAGTAGTTTACTTATGATTTGTTGCGAAATTAATGTGAAAATATTGTGAACTTAACATTTTTTTTTTAAAAAAAATTGATCTATAAAAAATTGAGATCTCAACAATTGTGAAAATATTGTGATAACAAGTGTTACAAAATTTTCACAAAACTTTTATTTTCAATTGTAGTATGTTACAGTCTCATATTTTATTATTTTATTTCGATCTATAAGAAATTGACATTTCAATAATTGAAAATATTGTTAAATTTGATTTCTCAGTATAACTATATATATATATATATTAGCTCATATAAATATTTAAAAGAAAAAAAAGAAAAGAAAAAGATACCGATGACCAAAAAAAAAAAAAAAAAGAGTATCTACAGTGCCAATCAATAGCTACTATTTATTTGCGCATTCGTGCATTTTATTTTCACAAAACATTTATTTCTAGTTGTGGTTAGTTACAGTCTCATATTTTATTATTTTATTTTGACTTATAAGAAATTGACATCTCAATAATTGTGAAAATATTGTGAAATTTATTGTGTCAGTATAACAATATATGTACCAACTCATATAAATATTTAAAAGGAAAAAAGAAAAAGAAAAAAAGAACAAACCGATGACTGGAAAAAAAAAAAATGTAGCTAAAGTGCCAATTGAACAAACCAAAAAGGCACTGTAGCTACAGTGCATTTGCGCATTTGCCCTTTTTATATATACTAGTAAGGGTTGCATGTGCAAGGCACGTGCTGCCCCTTGAGTGAAAAATTTTTAGATAGAATTTTTATTTGAAGTAGTATCAAATCATGTATTTAAATTTAGAATAGTTATTTAACATATGACTCTATTTATTTTGTATTATAATTTCTTAGGACCTTTTTTTTTTTTTTTTTTTTTTTTTTTTGAGAAGCCAATTTCTTAGGACCTATTTACTAAAGATAGTATCTACTCACCAAAAAAATTATACTAAGAATGATAACAAATGTCATCATTTTCCAACAATAAACAATTAAGTTTTGATAAAACATTGTCACAATATTTAAATTTTCGCAATAAATGATGACATATGCTACAATTGAAACTCTTCATCAAATTAAATACTTACAACCATTTGCAATGAATATTTTATTATACATACTTCCTTCTTTATCATTTTATTTTATGAGCCTAACTACGACACTTCGCTTACTTATTTTTTAATGAACACCTTTTTAAGAAATAGAAGAAATAAAAAAACAAATAACAAAAGACAAATGTCATTGAAGTTTCTATAGATAAAATTATAAATCTAGAATATTTAAACCTCTAATAAATTAGGGTTCTCTAGATAACAAATAGAATACCATAGATCACAATTTTTACTTTTTAAGTATGTCTAACACATAAATCTCAAAGAACACAAAGAAAATTTTTGGGACATTAAAATTTAGTGAGGCATTTTAGATATTGCACAATGAAATATCTAGGAATCATAAGATTTTGTTAGGATTTAACTAAGAGAGTAACAGCAGGGACTATATGCTTGTGTACAAAATATAAATGAGGAAATTATTCAACTTTAAAGTTGGGAGATGAAATTACTCCAAACATAAAGGGGGAAAGTATTTTTTTTTCTATATTTTTTTTTTTTTGTTGGTAAACTATGTGTTTTTTACTTTAAACAATGTGTTAAAAGAAAAACCCCAAGAAAACTGTCTGTAAAACTATGAATTTTGGCTCAACAGATTGGCTAAAAAAAAAGTTAGGAACATCATAAATGTCATGTTATTTTCTCAATACTTTTATTTTAGCTATGGTGGGCCCTAGTATGATATTTTATAATTTTATTTTAGAGTAATGCTACATCCATAACATTTTCACAATAAATTCTAGATGGTAAATTGTTATTGATTTTTAATTGGGACAACTACTTTAAACTATGCATTTAAAAAAAAAAAAAAAAAACAAACAAAAGAAAATTGTTTGTGAAATAGTGAATTTTTGCTCACCAAATTTGACTAAACCAAAAGAGAAGTCTAGGAACATAACAAAATGTCACAATATTTTTACAATACTTTTATTTTCAGCCTGATAAATTTTGGTTATATATATATATATATATATATATATATTTATAGAAATGCTATCTCCATAATATTTACATAACAAATTCTAAATGACAAGTTGTTATTGATTTTAAAATGGACCCACAACTGATATCACTTTTTTATCCATCAATAGTAGCTTACCACCTATGATTTGTTGTGAAATTAATGGGAAAATGTTGTGGACTTAGCAATTTTTTATTTGATTTATAAAAAATTAAGTTTTCAACAATTGTGAAAATATCGTGATAACAACAAGTGTTACAACATTTTCACAAAACATTTATTTTCAGTTGTGGTTGATCATAATCTCATATTTTATTATTTTATTTTGACTTATAAAAAATTGACACCTCAATAATTGTGTATTAAAAAATTTGTTATGTCAGTATAAAAATATATATGCTAGCTCATATAATATTTTTTTTTAAAAAGAGCACAAATTGATGATTGTGTAATGTAGTGGGCCTTTTTTGCAATGTTGGGTTAGGCTGTCTCTTGCTGTATTTGGCCCAAATGTTCTGAGTCAGGAAGTCGGGACCGGTCCAATTGTAACTCACTTTGGTCCGGTTTGTGCACAAACTATGCCTCGTTCGCCAGAGTTTAATCACAGACCCATGGCAGACAGAACCACTGTGAGGAAGTTATGACAGGCAGATATAATAAAGATGATATAAGAAACACAATCACTACTTTTAGCCACAATGAATGAAAGTGAGCAACAAAAGGCTCTTTATACACAAAATAAGCTAAGTGAAGGATAAAAAAAAGAGTTAGCAAAATCAAAGCGTTAGTTTGCCAGGCCAAGTAATACACAGAGTTGAAACCAAGAAGGGAAAAAACCATTCCCTCAATGCAAGTAATCTCAGAGAAGAAATTAATTGCTTTGAAAGAACAGGCCTAAATAGTCCATGCCCAAATATAGATCTTTTGCCTTTTATAGAGAGCAAGGCAATTGAGGGAGAGAGGAAATTAACCTATTGGTGCATGCCTGTCGTTCTAAACTCTCTGTTTTTTCTTTTCCTCTCTTTTCTACTTCTTGGTTTTCTTTTTCTTTTGTTTTACTTCCTTTCCTTCTCAATACTTATTTCTAGGTTATGTTTTTCTCTAGAAGTTCCTATTACCGTAATTTTTCTGAATCCCTTCTTAGTGCACAACAAGGGGTCCTTTATAATGCCTGTCATGATTGGTATTTACTATTTTAGCCCTTAATTGCCTTTGTCTGGTGTGGGTGTCTTTGCTAACCATTTACTGGTCGTCAGTGGTTCAGCCACCACCACTTACTTGTGCTGACTGTGTCGCTCCCTTTGCCAGACAAAGAAGGTTATTTTGTTTGTTTGTTTGCTTGCTGTGGCTTTTTCTATCCATTACAGTGTGTGTGCTCTCTCTCTCTCTCTCTATTCCTCATGACATGCACCTGGTGGTTCCAACTCATCCTTACTTTTTTTTGGTGGCATGTCATCACAGCAGGACATTTCTCCCAAAAGAGCTTGAGCAAGAACCCCAGAATAGGTTTTTTCCCTCTCCCCATTGCCAGACCATGCCCTCTGACTCATGACCCACCACTTCCTATATTGGCTGGGTACAGGCTGGTGGTGCCTGGGTCTCGCGCGTGCTTCATCCTTTTCACCTGCCGCTCATGCATTTATCGTGTTCTGGAGATCGATCTGTACGTTCTGCCGTGCACTTTTGGTTTCTTATGGCATGGGTTGTTTTTCCGATCTGCCATTCTTTATGACTTGCTTCTTTTGGGGAATGGGCCTTGTTGGATCATGGGCCTTCCTTCCCCCCGGCCTATTCTGAGTTCACTTCGTGACCTTGTTAGCATTTTCCTACTGTACCATTCTGCTATTCCTACTATAATGTTGTTTGACTCAATCCAATTAGGCCTCTTTGGGCCTGCTGTTTATTTCCCTCCCAGTAACTTAGTGTATTCACGAGGCCTTTTCTTACATTGTTTGCGGACTCCTGTGTTCCATTTCCCTCTAAGGCACTCTTGGCCCATTTGCTTTTCTTGGACTTCCTCGGCACTTTTCCAATCATTCTTTCCCATGGGCCTTTACTGACTCTCTTTGGGCTTCCTTGGCCCAATTACTTTATACTTCATCATTGGGGCTAATGGGTCTTCCATTAGTCCCTTACTTTTTTTGCTTGCATTACCTTGGGCCTGCTATGGTCCATTCTCACTTTTCTACATACTGCCCATGGGTTTTCTTCCTTTCTCTTTCTGGGCCCATTTAGGCCCGTTTGCTTCTTCAGGACCCACTTTATGAGCCTGTGAGCCATTCATTCCTACCACTTGGGCTCAATGGTTTTTTCTTGCTTGCTAACTTTGGACTGCCCATGTTGCTGGGCCTTTTCTCTTATCGGACTTGCCAAAAATGAGCTTCAACAACTGGAAAAAAGAAAAAAAAAAAAAAAAGACAAAAATAAAGGACTAATGAAGTGATGAACACTACCTATTATATAAATAAAAAAGTAATGTAGCTACTACAGTAGCTTTTACATATTCACTGATTCACATAACAAGTGTTATAACATTTTCACAAAAATATTTATTTTTAATTATAGTTGGTCACAGTCTTATATTTTATTATTTTATTTCGGTTTATAAGAAATTGACACTTTAATAATTGTGGAAATATTGTGAAATTTGTTGTGTCAATATAACAATATCTTTATTTTTAGTTGTGGTTAGTTCTAATATGATATTTTATTTTGATCTATAAGGAATTAACATTTCAACAATTGTAAAAATATTGAAACAATTTATTGTGTTAACTAATAGCTATATATATATATATATATATACATATATATATATATATATATATATGAGATGAGTTCAAGTTACACCTAGAATTACACATTTTTTAAGCCGTTAGATCTACTTAGATCCAACTGTTAAAAAAAACTCTCATTATTAAAAATAGTCTTATTACTCTTATTTATTATTACATTCTAAACCTATCTTTAGACCCAAAAATGTTTGACGTCTCTCTCTCTCTCTCTCTCTCTCTCTCTCTCTCTCTCTCTCTCTCTCTCTCTCTCTCTCTCTCTCTCTCTCTCTCTCTCTCTCTCTGATCCAACGGTATGAATCACAGATGCTTATGATGTGGGCATGACTATTAGTCTATGTAGTCCGAATTTCCCTTGTTTCCCTTCTCACACGTGACGTGCATGGAACGAAAAAGAAATTGTTCTAGTAATTCCAAATTCCAGGCTATACGTATCATTACTACTTCTCCAAGCATTCATTGAGGAAATTACTGTGACAATTACAATCAAGTCAATGACCTCACCTAAAAAGACTTGCAGAACCACAGACGCACCTTCCCTCTTTATATATATATAAAAGGAGTTGACTGGTCAATATTACCGAGAATAAAAAAAAAGGCCAACGAACGGTGCAAATTGAACAAAAAAATGTAGCTACTACTATAGTTTTATGCATTCACACTTTTGTTATGAAAGTGTTATAAAAAATATTGTTGATGTACCACTTTTTTTTTCACAATATCTTTATTTTTAGTTGTGGTTGATTTTATATAATATTTTATTTTGACCTATAAGGAATTAACACCTTAACAATTGTGAAAATATTGTGACAATTTATTGTGTTAACTAATAGTTCTATATAAAATTTATAAAAGAAAAAGGAAAAAAAAAAGGAGTGGACTGCTGGACGATATTACACGAAGGAAAAAAAAGAGTAAAAGGCAGCAAAACAGTGCAATGGATTGAATAAACCAAGTTACTGTAGTTAGCGTATTCACGCTTTTTATATATAGATTAGTGTGGGTGGCACGTGCTACCTCTTCAATAAAAATATTACAATAAAGTTTTTATTTGAAACAGTATGAAATTATATACATAAAAAATATATGTCATACAAAGTTAATCTCATTAGTATAAGAATTTTGATACTTATTTGTTAAAGGCAATATTCACTCATTAAAAACTTTTAAGAATGATAACGAATATCATTATTTTTCAACAACAAGCAACTGAGTTTTGCTAAAACATTGTCACAATATTTAAATTCTTGCAATGAATGATGTCATATGCTACAACTGAAACACTTCATCAAATACCTTCAACTATACACAATGAAAAATTTGTCATTCATACTTCTTTTTTTTAATCATTTTACATGAGTCGAGGTGTAATCTTTACTTAATTAATTTCTATGAACACCCATTTTAGGCAAGAAAAAAAAAAAAGATAGCAAAAGGTATGTGTCATCAAATTTTTTACTAGATAAATTATAAGTTTCGAAGATTTAAACCTAGTATTTCAATGTCCTCTAGGTAACAAATAAAACACCTTATATTACCATTTCAACTTCATAAGCATCACTACCATTTAAAACTCAAAATACGTGAAAATTTTTTTTTGACCCACTATAGCTGTCACTTTATTTCAAAGCAAGAAACCGATTGCAACTTTATCCAGCACACAGCCCTGCGCAACTTGCCTTTGAAAGATCCTCTTCTTCGAGCATCCACAGCAGTGGAGTTAAATTTTTAGTTTTTTAGTACCACAAAAAGTCACTTTATCTATTTTGCTTTCTCACATCCAATAGCAGTTGTTTTATTTTAGCTTTTAACACAATAAAATAATATAAACATTGTCGGGGATGTTTTGCGACAAGGGCCGAAAATGCAAAAACGGCCCAAATATCCCCTTGGGTTTCTTAGAAGTGTTTATTAGTGGAGAATCAAGCCCGAAATTCACAATGTATAAAAAACAAAGGCTAATGGTGCTTTGACAAGAGAGAATAACAATGCTAATAACAAAAGTGTAGAAAAAGTGTAAAAACATAACGGGTCTGAAACTTCGACCTACAGTTACCGAGAAGAGAAAAATGAGAGAGGTTGTGAGGAAGAGAGGGAAGGTTCCCCTATATCCATACTTCCACCCCTAAGGTTCAGAATTGTGAGAATGTTTCCTAGCTTAGTGGGTTTTTGCTCTTAAGTTTCAGCTCTATGGGGAAAACGTGGTTCAACAGGTCTGAAACTTTGACCCACAGTTATCCATAAGAGGAAATTGAGAGAGGTCGTGAGTAAGAGAGGGAAGGTTCCCCTGTACCCACATTTCCATCCCTAAGGTTTGGAATTGTGAGATTGTTGACTAGTTGAATGGGCTTTTGCTTTGAAGTTTCAGGTTTCTAGGTAGAACGTGGTTGGTCCATTTTGAATCTGATTGGGGCCTTTTGTATTGAACTTGGGGTGCTCTAAGTGACTGGTTTTTGGTCAATAGAAGAGGCTTTGAACCCCAAGGTCTCAATCAAAGAGGTTATGGTCAGATTTACTTTAATTGGGTAAGAGAGTTGGCTTGCTTTTTACATAATATGGGAAATGGAGTGACCTAAATTCATGGGCTGATATTTCTTAGACATGGCAAGTCCTTGGAGTCTGCATTTGGGTGGCTGAGTGAGCTAGGTTGTTCAACCTTTTTCTTAGAGTCAGTTGTGTTTTGGTGTGGAAAATGGAGCTAGGTTGAAAATTAGGGACACAATCACCCAGAGCATAAAAGCTCTTTTGAGGTGGAAATTTTTGGTACAAGACCTCCTCCATGAGCTTGAGGTGCTACCAGTGTCCCTTGCCCACTTGGTAGCACGCATGGGTTGGGCTCATGCAAAAGGTCCAAAAGGAATAGACCCATACCCTCCAAACCACACTTCCTAAATTTCCCCAATGAGTCACATGGGCTTGGGTCATGCTTAAAAGAATAAAACAAAACATAATACATGAATTGAGCCCACAATAAAGTCGGGCTTAGTTGAATCGGGCTTTTAGAAAATGTGTTGCAAAAATAGGTATCAACAAACACTACAATAAAATAATATTTCATTCAACCACCAAAACACAACCACAACCACCATCAAAGCTATAAAAATCATTGCACGGAGACATGGAGAGAGGAAAAGTAGTGTCAACGCAAAATGAAATGCATAGAAATCACTGCACAGAGACACGAAGAGAGAAAAAGTAATGTGAACACAAAATAAAATGCAGAAGAAAGAATAAAAAATAAGAAAAGTAGTGTGAACACAAAATAAAAAATAAAATTTTTTTTAACCTTTCAGCTACGGTGCACAGCCAAAAATAGCTATGCACTGTAGCTGTGGAGCCAAAAAATATTACTTTGACTCCACTATTGCAGGGTACATTTTGAGTTTTAGTGGTATTAAAAATAGCTATATAGCTATTTAGCACTGAAAGTTTAATTAGTGTATAAAACACTATGAACGTTTAGACCTCCAATTAACAAATTACCAATTCAAACTTAATATCAAACAATTAATGTGCGGAATATGAACATAAGCTTAATACAGAATTGATAAACAATCTAAACCAAATAAAATCACATCCACAGCAGAAATTAAATGGCAAAGATTAAGGGAAGAGAGATGCAAACACAAGGACAACACATGATGTGTTATCGAAGAGGAAACCGAAACTCTCGGCGTAAAACTTCTCTGCCACCCTCCAAGCGGTAAATAATCCACTAAAGAATGTAGTTGGGATACATGAATAGCAGAAGACCCTCCAAGCTTAATCTACCCAATGTACCTAAGCCCTCCAAGCTCCTACTCCAACGAGGTTCTGCCGAACCTATTTCTTCTTTAACTTACCGGATTCCGCTACTTAACCATAGCATCTACCAATATGAAATTGGTCCCTTCTTAACTGCTTCCCAAAGCACCAAACAGCCTTCTCACAGATATGGGTATGGTGAGAAAAGGTTTTTGGTAAAGTACCTCTCAAGGATTTAACAATGGAGAGGAAGAGAGTAGAAGAATTTGAAGAGTCTCTAAGTGAAGATTATGAATGAATCAATCTTATTTTTCTCTAGGGTTTCTCTCTTAAAATTTTCTCTGGAAGCTCTCTACATTTGGTGGGTATAAGGGTCTATATATAGTAGGGTAAGAAAGGAATGCGAAGAGTCAGTTTTTCCCAAACAAAGTGGTTTGGCGACTTGGCCTCGCGATTGGACTGAGTTGCGAGTACAAGTCGTGAGCTAACGACTTGGCTAGCCTGGGACTTTTGTCCTGTAGTGCAACAGCTGGCATGACTCTTCAGCTCCCCTGCATGCTTCACACGTGTGCCAGCTTTGGCGGCTTACTAGTCGCGAGTCACCCGCAAGTCTAGTAGCGAGTCTCTGCATCCTTGCATAATCTTGAGCATTTCTTCACACTCTCTCACTCACTACCCTTACATGATTCCCACCTAAATACATGACTACTAATTGCTAAAATACAAATAAATTTAATACATAATAAAGCCAACAAGATGATTGATAAAATTCAACCTTACAAGCATCACTATTGCTAGCGCTCTTATGCCTATATAAGGAGATAAGAGTTATTGTTTGAAGCACGGTTCAAACAATAAGAGAGCATTTCTATTCTGCTTAAGAAGTGTTTCAGTTTTTCATCCCCTTCCCCTATATGTATGTGTGTTTATAAAATAAAAAATAAAAAATAAAAAAGAAGTGTTTCAGTTCTAAGTGAACCAGTCATATAATAAGTTTATTTTGAGTGTTTGTGAGTATTTTTATCTTTCCAATATTTTGTGTGGTGTGGAGGAACTTCCTCAGTATTTGTAATATTTGATCTTCTTCAACTCTTGTAAGGTACATTCTCTTTTTGTTATCTAAGTGTGTACTCAAGTATTTTATGTGATATAGTACTGTGTTTATTCAAAGCTTCTTTTATATTTCAAGCTCTAGTTTATTTACTGTACTTAGAAGGTGTCATAACTACCGCTGAGTGCCTCGTAGAGCCCGTTTGTGTCCGTGTTAGGACTTTGGTGGCGTCGTTGAGGATTTCCATGTAGGTCAACACCCTATAGGTATTAGAATATTGAAAAAAAAAAAATATATATATATATATATATAGTTTATGATTGACGAAATAATAAGGTTATTGAGTCCTAGTATCCCTGAGAGTCTAAAAGAAAGAAGAAAAAAGAAAGTGGTGTTTAGATTATTGTTCATACGGACAAAAGTTTGGATTGTTTGTCTACCATAGGGTACCATATAAGACCAAACCTTCCCATCACAAGCCAAATTTTAGGAGAAACTTTAAATTGGAGTAATTGCACTTTGAAAAGAATAGAAGATAAAACTGAATATATACAAAGCAAAGTAGAAGAAACATCCTCAGTAGAACTACCCACAGACAGCAATTTTTACGTTTCTTAGCATCTCAAAACTCAGATATCTTAGAAAGGATAAGTGAAATAAAAGCACCCAAGTTAGATCTCTCAAGCTTAGACAGTAAGATACTCAAGTTAATTATATAACCTTTTAGAAGCTTAGACAGTAAGATACTCAAGTTAATTATATAACTTTTTAGAAAGATTTCCGTCAAAAGACAGCATAGAAAGTCTTAAAAGAGCTATAGAAGAACCGAAAGACAGAAAAGGAAGCAGCTGAGCTAATTAACCAAGCAAATAGCAAAATTTATTAGAAGCAGAACATATGTTAGAACAGATAGACCTTAGGTTAAGAGAAATAGAAGAAACCAATACAAATCTTAAAAAGCTTTTAGAAGAAGTAAAAGCCCAAGCCATAGAATTAGAAAGATTAGCCAAAATATAAGTTTATGTCTATAAGTAGAGTAAGCTGTAAAATAGATGTAAGAAAGACTGTAGAAGCACTGTCTAATAAAGGAATTAAGTTGATAGAAGCTGTAAAATTCCCAGCAGATATGTTAGCAGGTTTAAACTGGAATCTTGAATCTTTTCTGAGTAAAGAAATCATAACTCCGAACTCAGTAAATATTTTTGTTAACGGTAACCAGGGGCGGAGCTGTGTTGAAGGTTGCCCCCCAAAATTTTGAATTTTTTTAAAATATATATAAAATTATTTTAATGTTTTCAAAATTTAGTCTATAAAAATAAGAGTTGGCCCTCCCAAATATTTGAATTAGTCCAACGATGCTTTAAAAAAAAATTGTTCTAATAGTTATAAAGATATAACTTTATTTTTTGCAATTCTATTTTTTATTGTAAAATGTACTCTTATATCTGTTAAATATTTTATAAAGTTTGACATCAAATATATTTGAATCTATATTTTTTAACCCGTTATGTGGCGATTAACAAGTCATTGACTTATTAAAAAAAACTTGTCACTAAAACTATACATGAAATGTGTTTTTAGTTGCCACATAATAGCTTAGAGCAAGATGACTTCAAATATGTTTAGAGACTAATTTATTCCTTCTAGTTTTGGATCATTCATATTTTTAAAAATTTCATTAGTTCAATTGAAAGATTTTATACTTACTTTAGTATAAAATTTGATAATTTGTATTTAAAATGACATTTTCTAAGAATTTCACTATGAAAATGGGAAAAATGAATTTTATTTTATGAAAGATCGCCATCAAATATAATTTTGATTGAAAATACTAAGTTTTTTTTTGTTGTTGTTGGGGGTGTGTATATATATAACTTATCAAATAAAAAAGTGTATATATATATGCATGTGTATATATAATAAAAAAACGTGTATATATATATGTATGTGAGAGTTATCTTGATAAATATATTAATGCCGCAACTTGGCCCCCTAAGCAAAAATTCCTAGCTCCACCCCTATCGGTAACAATACCATAAGCCTTAGATTTTCTGATTATCAGTATAGAGAAGCACCTTTAGCAGAAGATAGTGAAAGCATAATGGAAGAAGAAGGTGATAGGCCAAGAGAGCAAATTTCAGCTATGATGTTTAGAGTAAGGTCGATAGATTTAGATGAGTTCAAAAATAGTTTCGAAGTAGCATTAGGATATAGAAAGCCTAGCATAACTAAGAAAAACATTTTAGATAGTAAGTTAAGCAAGAAAGAAGATATTAAAATTAATAAGCCAAAGATAGTAGAAAAAGTAGAAGCTAAGACATTTAGACAAATAGATTATTCAGTTCTTAGAAAGGCAGATAATGTAGAAGACTATATAAATATGATGTATGACTTTAGTGACATAAATTTTGGAAAAGAAGCAAATTTTGATGATGAGATAGTTATGCAGCACATAGATGAGCGAAAGTATAGAGATAGTTTAGATAAAGAAGCATTTTCGTTAGATTGTTTTAAAACCTATAAAGAGCCAGTTCAAGCCAAAAAACTAGAAGAGATAGAAGTCATAGAAGCTAAAGTAAATGAAGAAGGATTATTCGAGGAAGCAGTAAGCTATAGTGATTCAGAATTCGAGAATATAGAAGAAGTAGAAAGCGTGTATATGATGATAGTTCAATATATAGTTTAGCAGAAAGCGAAGAAGATGATAATAATTTAGAAAACATAGAAATAGCAGATTTCTTTTTATTAATAGATGAGTCAAGCTGTGAGCATAAATGGTATCAAGGAAAAGGAGACAGCAACATAGAATGCATAGAATGTAAATTTTATCCTAGTTTACAAAATAGATAAAAATGCATAGAATGTGGAATACAAGTCTGTAAAAATTGCCTAGCAGAGAGTAATAAGCCTCAGACAAAAATAGAAAGAGATTTCAATAAAAAGGAGACTGAAGTAAGTTTAAGATTAGAGAAGCTAGAATTACAAATAGACAGATTAAAGTTAGAAAATGCTCTGTTAAATAAAAAATTAGAAGATTTAGGAATAATAGTTAGGGGAGAAACTTTAGAAAGAAGATCGATAGGAGATAGGTCAGTAGGAAGCTATAAAGAAGATTTCGAAGATTTAGAAGGAAAAACATTTTTGGTAGAAGAAGGATATAATTCAGATTACTTACAGCCCATAGATACAAGTTACATGTATATACATAGAGATAGCAATATCATGAATCCACAAACAGCGTGTAGAATACCCATAGAAATAATAATAAATAATAGGGTAATACAACTTGTAGGGATAGTAGACACAGGTAGCACTCATTGCATGATAAATAGGAAGCTTATTAAAGATACAGAGTATGTTAAAAGCAAAGTAATTTATGAAGCAAAAATGATGAATGGTAGAAGCATAATAATAAATAGGCAGTTACCAGATGATAGTAAGATTAAATTTCTTTAGCAAAGATTTGAAAACAATGAAAATAGGACATATAGCTTAACCAGAGCTTTAGTATTAGATGAGACCGATTGTGATTTTGCCATAGGATACCAGTTCCTTATTTCTTCACGAGGAAGTCTGTGCATGTCAGGAAACAGTCATAATTAGTAAACAAGTAGTAGAAATTCCAACCATACCATACGTAAATAAAATTTTAGACAACATTTCATTAGAGTTTGCACAAGCGAAGCGTGGTGGAACCTTAGAAGATTTAGAATTTTTTGATAGTTTTTAATAGAAGAAGATGGAGAAATAGAACTTAAAAAATGTATAGAAATTTTAGATGATACAGAAATAGATAGATATTTAGAAGAAGATATAGAAATTGACAATTCTTTAATTTTTATACTAAGTCTGACATATAGTAAATTTGATTGTAAATCAGGATTTTGGCAGATAAAAATGCACCCAGATAGCATTAAGTGGACAGGTTTTACTACTCCACCAGGACATTTCGAGTGGTTAGTAATGTCTTTTGGCTTAAAGAATGCTCAATTAATTTTCCAAAGGAAGATGGATGAAATCTTCAATGATTGTGCGGATTTTGTTCGTGTATATATAGATGACATACTTGTGTATAGCTTAGATGATAGACAACACATGAAGCATTTAGAAATAGTCTTTAGATGATAGGCCAGCTAGCAGATACACAGCTAGGGCCAGCTCAATGAATTTGGGGGCCCTAGGCAAAAGCTTTAAATGGGGCCTTTTATTATATTTAATTATAAATTAATATATTTTTTTAAATTAAAATTTATTTTTCTTGTTTTTTAAGAGGTAAAATTACTAATTAAATTTTTGCATTCAAGTTCCGCTAACATTTCATTTTCAATTGATAATATAGCTAATTCACTTAATCTTTCTTGTGACATAGTTGATCTTAAATAAGATTTTATTAATTTTAATTTTGAAAAACTTCTTTATGTGGAAGCAACTGTAACAGGTATAGTTAGTAATATTCTGAAAGCAATACATGCATTTGGAAAAGATTCTAGCCTATTTATGAATAAATGAAAGACAATCTATAATTTAAAAAAAAATACAATTTAACTAGAATAATATAAATTTAATGTATAAAACAATAGAACCCGGTTTATCAAAACCACAATTGCAACTTTACTTAATATGATCACTTTACAATTTAAACCTGCACAAAAAAATTAATATTAATATTAATACAAAGTAAATTATTCTAAATTTATAATTGTGTTATCAATACTCTCTTTTTTTGTGTAGCAATAAACCTTTTTTTTTTTAGCAAAATGTGTAGGACTTAACTTGATTGGATCCACTAAGACTAGCCCACTAGCAAAATATGTAGGACTCAACTTGATCCACCAAGACTAAGACTGGCCCACTATTCCTCCATGGCTCCATCCCACTAAATCTGATTAATTTCTTAAAAAAAAAAAAAACAAAAACAAAAACAAAACAAAACGTGTAAGACTAAGTGTGTGTTTGGTTCCAACGTCTGAGTTTTGCTTTTGCGTTTTGCTTTTTTTTTTTTTTTTTTTACACGCGTTTCAGGGGACAAGTGCAACAGAGGAGTACTGTTCAGTACTGTTTGGCCATGTTTTTTTGACATTTCTGTCCATCAGTGGGCCCGTGCACTGTTCATGGACCCACAAATTTCATTTTTTATCAAATTTTTCATTAAAAATGAGTCCCACAGCACTATTCACACATTTAAAAATTACTTTGCTACAGTGTTTTCAGTTTTCAGTTTTCAATTTCAGCAAAATAAGTTCTATCCAAACACACCCTAAGTCTAGAATCAATACTTTAGATTTCTTTAAGTGGGTCCGGACCATTCCATTGGCTTCTAGAAATATCTAAAGAAATCTAAGAGAACAAAAAAAAAAAAAAAAAAAAAAGAGTAAAGAGTACTTGTACAAGTGTACAACTAAACTAAAGTTCAGCCAAAATAAGAATAAAAACCCAGCAGAAATGAGCAAAGCAAACTCCTCTTCAAAAAAAAAAAAAACCCAGACACCCAGCAACAAACCATGAAGGAGACAAAAGAGGCAAATGAGGAGAAAACAAAAAATGAACCTGAAATGAAGATCTGTGAACACACCAAGTCTATTGCCAACACCAATTGATGAGTAAGCCAACTAAAAAGAGTGTTTTTTTTTTTTTTTGGAATCAAGATGGAGAGAGTCAGAGAGTGGGTGCTTTTTTTCTTCTTTCTTTCTTATTTGTCTCTTCTTTCTACCTTTTGTAATTTTTTCTTCTACAAGCTAAAGATTTCTGCCTTTTGTAATCTTTTCTTCTGCAAGCTAAAGATTTGGTGATGGAATTAGCCTTCATGTCACTTCAGTGTAAAAAACGGGCCCTTTTTTTTTTTTTTTTAGATGAGAAACGGGCCTTTTGTAATCTTTTCTTCTGCAAGAAAGATATGGTGATGGCATTAGCCTTCATGTCATTTCAGTGTAAGAAACGAGCTTTTTTATTTTTTATTTATTTATTTTTAGATGAGAAAGCAATATTATATAATATATTATTACTATTTGGGGGCCCTCTTACAAGTAGGGGCCTTAGGCAGTGACCTAAATGGCCTATAGGTTCAGCCGGCACTGTTCATAAGTATGGATTTGGCAAAGCCCTTACCACTGTTATTCAGAATATCATCAATCAAGAATGCCATTGCTCATCAAATGAAGTCATTGTAAATATAATCAGCAAGCCACCAGAGTGGACCTCTACAGGAAAACTTATTCCAACATATCATAGCATCAATGTCAGTAGAAGCCATGGAATAGCCTACAAGATTAGAGCATTCTCATCAAGTCTCCTAAATGCTATAAATGCTATTTTTTAGCATCTGAACCCCAAAAAACCCACTCCATCAAAACTTGTATATGCTATAAAATTTGCAATCTTGCCATAGTGCACTCTCATTTTTGAGAGCGCACTGTAGCAAGATTGTATAATATTTTATTGATTTTAATTCTCTCTCTCCTTAGACTCTCATACTCTCCCTCAGACTCTCCCTCTCGTTCTCTGGTTCTCCCTCACAACCCAGGCATCATCTCCCTTCCCTTTTCATCACGCTGCCTCCATTTTGATGAGCATCTGATCTCCATTAAGCTTCAAGGGTTTGTGGTCGGCAATTGTGGTTATGATTTGGTGGGTTTCGTGGGTCTGATTTGGTGGGTATCGGTGGTGCTCGGTGATGGTTTTGAGGAGGTTGAGATCAGGGTGGGTGGGTGGTGGTGGGTTTTGGTTGGCGGGGTTGAGATGGGGGTGGGTGGGTGGTGGGTTTTGTGGTGGTGGCGATGGAGATTTTTTTTTTTTTTTTTTTTTTTTTTTTTTTTTTGCTGTGTTTTGGTTTGGTGTGGGTTGTGGGTCACCGATCCTGGGTTTGTGTGTGTGATGGGTTTTGGTTCACCAATCTGGTTTTGGTTCTTGTGGGTTTTGGTTCGGCGTGATGAGTTTGCAGGTGGGTTTCTTGGTTGTTTTTGTGGTGGTTGGGTGTGATTTTCGTGGATGGTTGTGGTTATACTTTAGTTTTTTCTTTTTTTATTCTTCCTACAGGGGGTTGTGGTTACCACGATGGTGCTATGACTTGTAGTGGTGGTGGCTGTGGTGGATTGTGGTTGCTACAATGGTGGTTATGGCAAGTGGAGCGGTGGTAGGGGTGGTGGAGGAGGGGGTTGGCTGGTTGCTATAGTTTTGTGTGTAGTTGTTTTATTATTATTTTAACTAGCAAACTGATCATGAAGCATTTCATATGTCATGTTGGAATCCTCCGATATTAATCTTTTAAAATACACACAAGCAACCAAGTCAATCTTGCTAGGCATGGATTTCTTTCGACAATACCAAAATGTTTGAAGATTTCAGATCCATGACTTCAATCCTTTTCGGTCCATGAAGGTAGATGATGTGCCTAAATTCTATCAAGTTTTAGGACTTGAAACCTACAAATCCTTCAACCCTTTGCACTGCATGAATCTCAAATCCTCAACTAAAGGGTGGTTGGAGATTCAGTTTTTGCGGTTGTGGATGCTTTATACCACTATGCAATTCCAGCTTACACCTATGTAACCTTAATCTAGTTAATTGTTTTTGCATTAATAACAGCCTAAGGCAAACTGAAATGTTTATTTTTCTTGACAAGAACATGGATAGCTCTTTTATAAGAGGTAATATGTAGGACCAATTTTGAAAAAGTCCTTAAATATCTTATTATTATTCATCATATCCAGACATCCCTCCTGTTCTTGAATATTGTGTTGGTCAAATTTCAAAATGGAGAATGAACTCCACATCTGCTTCCACCTTCTGGATAAGATACTGGTTGGAGTTGCATCGTTTGTAGCACAAAGGAGAGAGTGTGATTAATGATGTGTTAAGGCAATTGAATGATCAGATCCCTGGATTCAACTATCTATCTAGCTTTTTTAAATCTTCTATACAATTACTTTCTCAAAAATTTTTATAACTATTACAAGAAGTTTGCGAGGGGAAATTTTAACCCTAGTTCTCTTTATAAAGAAGGCTATGTAATGCTAAGTAATGCTACGTCCACAAAATTTTCACAATAATTTCATAACAAATTCTAGATAGTAAGTTGTTACTAATTCTAATATGGGTCCACTATTGAAATTACATTTTGGTTAACCAATAATAACTTACCAGCTAGGATTTGTTGTGAAAATTTTGTGAACCTAACATTTCTCACTTTTTTATATATTCAAAAATAACCCTATTATTTAATTGAAAATGATTAAACATTAAGACAAATTAGGATATAAATGTAAATCGAGAAATTTCAACTTCAATTACAAATACTCCAAAGTGGTACAATGGATTTTTATTCCTAACTTATTGTTATCAATGAGGATGGAATGTTAATATAGTGGGTAATGCTAAAGTTACTATAGATTTTACTATATGAAATTTACAAATTGACATATCACAATTCCAATTATTATTTTTTGCAACAAAATCTGCCTAGAGAACACTGTGAGAAGAGATGGTGTGGTAGGATGAGACCCTTTCTGAGGAAGGTGGTCCAGGTGGTGAATATATTGATGTAATATGAAAAGTTTCAATGAATGAATTATGCTATTTTGTATTGTCAGAGAAGAATTTTTAATAGGCCAAAAATAAAGAAAAGAGCCCAAACATCTCCTTGGTTTCTTAGAAAATGCAATAAGATGGGGAAATCAATTCCAAAATTCCAATATTTGTTAAATAGAGACTATTGGTGCATTACAAGAATGAGCTTAAGGTGCTGAACAATAGAAAAATGGTAAAACATGTGAAACACATAAATTTGAAACTTTTCTTTACACACAGCAGGAAGGAGAATTTAAGAAAAGTAGTGAGGGAGAGAGGAAAGACTCATTTGTGTCATTATTTTCACTCTTAAGAATTGAATGTGAATATGGCTCCTATGATGTTGGTGTATGGGCTTTTACTCTAAGTTATGGTTTTGTAGGTAAAAGGTGGTTAGCTCCTTTGAATTTGAAGATGGGGTTTTATATCAAGCTTTGGAAGCTCTGTTTTGGTTCAGTTTTCTTGTGTTTGGAAAAAGATTGGCTAGCTTTTAGCATTATTAAGAGAAAGTCTTTACCAAATAAGATTGGGTGCCCTTCCCTAGCCCTTTTCTGCCTCTTGGGAAGCTGGTCATGCTTGACATTGTGTAGCTAAAGTTAGCCAAAAAGCTAGCTTGGTCCAAAATCTTAAAAAAGGAAATGTTTGAAAGTTTCAGCCACACATATAGCAATAACTACTAGTCTTTATTTGGGTGAAAACTTTGGACATGTGATCTTTTCCATGAGCACTGGGTCATAGCTTGCATAGCACAACCTATGTCCTAGACTCATGCAAAAAGTAATAAAAAGTCTACCCACACTAACCAAACCACACTCCCTCAAATCCCTCAAAGGTGCATAAGCTTGGGCCATGCAAAAGAGAATAAAATGAGATAAAATACGTGAATTGGGCCTAAAAATAAATTGCTCTTAACTTGCATTGGGCTTATAGAAAATGTGTCACTGAAATAGGTTTAGAGGAAGAAGTGGAGCATGAGGTTGCTACTAAGGCAATTAGTCTGGAAGAAGAGGTGGAGATCACCTTGTATGCACTCACAGGAACTCCCACACTTGGTACTATGAGGGTGATGGGTAAGGTTAATGGAAGTGGGTTGGTAATCCTAATAGACACTGGTAGTACCCATAATTTTGTAGATAATGCTTCTTTGGCTTCTGGGTTGCAGTTAAGGGTAGATGTTTCTAAGATTTTGGAGGTTAAGGTAGCTAATGGTTATGTGGTTAAAACTCAGGGTTTTTGTAGTAGTGTGCCAGTGTGCATTCAAGGAGTGAAGTTTTGCATTCAATTCCATGTTTTAGCATTGGGAGGTTGTGATGCAGTGTTGGGCACCCAATGGTTAAGCACTTTAGGAGAGATTCAATGGAACTTTAAACTTTTAACCATGTGTTTCTGCTATAAGGATCAGAAAGTACTGTTTCAAGGGTTAACTCCATCTTTGGGGTCTTTTATTATGGATTGTAAGCAGTTTTTCAAGGTACTTGTGAAGAAGGGACTGCTGTTACAAATTTCTAGTATGGAGGCCGGTGAATCAGAAGCTAAGCTGCCTACTGAAATGGAATTATTGTTACATGAGTTTGAGCATGTTTTTTAGACTCCTACAGGATTACCTCTTTTTAGGGGTCATAAGCATCCCATTGTTCTTAAAGAAGGAGCTCAACTTGTGTGCCAAAGACCCTATAGGTATCCTTTCTACCAAAAAAAGTGAGATTGAGAAGATTGTGAGAGAATTGTTGTCTGTTGGGTCAATTAGGGACAACAACAGTTATTGATGAATTGTTGGATGAATTGAGTGGAGCTGTCATTTTCTCCAAGCTGGATTTGAGGTCTAGACATCATCAAATCAGAATGAGGGAAGAAGACATACCTAAAACAGCTTTTAGAACACATGAGGGCCATTATGAGTTTTTGGTGATGCCTTTTGGTTTAACCAATGCTCCCTCAACCTTTCAATCATTGATGAACCAGGTATTTAAGCCCTTCCTTTGACAGTTTGTATTAGTGTTCTTTGATGACATACTAGTCTATAGCAAGTCCTTGGCTGATCATGTGATCCATCTAAGAAAGGTTTTGGAGATTTTAGCTACTAACAAGTTGTATGCTAAAAGGTCAAAGTGCATGTTTGCTTGTAAGGGAGTATTTAGGGCATGTTATTACTGTTGAGGGGGTTCAGACTAATCCTAGGAAAGTTGCTACAATGCAACAATGGCCTATTCCTAAGGATATTAAGTCTTTGAGGGGGGTTTTTGGGGCTCACTAGGTATTATAGGAAGTTTGTCAAGGGGTATGGTCAAATTGTTGCCCCCTTGACAGCCCTATTAAAAAAAACTCCTTTTGTTGGTCTAATGAGGCTGAGTTGGCTTTTCATCAACTTAAGGATGTTATGAATTCTCCAGTGTTAGCTTTACCAAACTTTGATCACCCTTTTGTGATGGAATGTGATGCTTCTAGAAGAGGGATAGGTGTAGTTTTAATGCAACATGGCAGGCCAATAGCCTACCATAGTCAGGCACTTAAAGGTAAAAATTTAGCTTTGTCAACATATGAGAAAGAGTTGCTAGCCTTAGTCATTGCTATCAAGAGATGGAGAGCATATTTGGTGGGCAGACCTTTTACAGTTAAAACTGACCAGTAGAGTTTGAAGTACCTGTTGGAACAAAAAATTGGCACACCAGCTTAACATAAGTGGTTTGCTAAATTGCTATGCTATGTTTTTGTTGTTGAGTACAAGAAGGGCAAAGACAATTTAGTGGTTGATGCATTGTCCAGGAAAGCTGATTTTGATGATTGTACTTCTAATGGAGTTTCAGAAGCTTATGAGGGGGTCTTATGCATGGTTTCTTTTCCTTCTCTAGCCTAGTTAACTGATCTTAAGGCCAGTTATGCTTTTGATTAGCAGGTGCAAGATATCTTCCAAGCTTTTCAGTTAGGAAAGGGGGTTCTAAAAGGGTATTTTGTGCAGAATGGGTTGTTGTTGTATAAAGGTAAGATCTATCTCGGGTCATGTGATGCTTTGAAGGCTGCTGTTCTGCAACAAGTCCATGACAATCCTTTAGGGGGGCATTCAGGATTCCTCAAGACCTTACATAGGGTGAAGAGAGACTTTTATTAGCCTGGTTTGAGATTTGATGTGAAGAAGCATGTTAGGGAGTGTGATATATGCCAAAAACTTAAGTATGAAACCTGTCATGTTGATGGGTTGTTACAACCCCTACCTATACCTGAAAAACCTTGGCTTAATGTGAGCATGGACTTTGTTAAAGGCCTTCCTAAGTTTGAATCCAAAGATGTGGTTCTTGTAGTAATGGACAGGCTTACCAAGTTTGTTCATTTTATTCCATTATCTCATCCTTATACAGCTGTCAAGGTGGCTAACCTCTATCTGCAACATGTGTTAAAATTGCATGGCATGCCAGCTTCAATTATAAGTGATAGGGATCTTGTTTTTACCTCTCATTTTTGGCAAGAGTTGATGAGGTTTCAAGGGGTTCAGCTTGCTATGTCTTCATCTTATCACCCTCAATCTGATGGATAGACTGAGGTAGTTAACAAGAGTTTAGAACATTACTTGAGAGCATTTGCAGCTGATAGACCTCAAACTTGGGTGGAATGGCTACCATTAGTTGAATTTTGGTTCAATATCAATTTTCATACCTCTACCAAGTTGACTCCTTTTGAAGCTTTATTTAGCTATCCTCCTCCCAAGCTATTGGATTACATTCCAGGCACCACTAAGGTTGATAGTGTGGATGTGCAATTGAGGACTAGACAGCAGCTCCTAGCTTTATTGAGGCAAAATTTGGCAGCAGCTCAGGAAAGGATGAAAGTGAATGCTAATAAGCATAGGACTGAAAGGGAATTTGCTGAAGGAGATTGGGTCTACCTCAGATTGATTCCTTATAAGCAGAAATCATTGAAGTAGAAGCATTTGGGCAAGATGTCATCTAGATATTATGGACTTTTTAAGATTTTACATAGGGTTGGCAAGGTATCATATAGGTTGAATCTACCATCAGATTCTAGAATCCATCCTACATTTCATGTTTCCTGCCTTAAGGAGAAGTTGGGCAAGCATGTAGCTGCTGTTCCTTCATTACCTTTTGTGGATGCACCTTGCAGTCTTAGTCCTGAACCAGTGGCTGTCTTGCAGACTAGAACTCATAATTTGAGGAGCAGAACTATTACTCAAGTCTTGGTGCAATGGCAAGGGGAAAGTATTGATGATGCCACCTAGGAAGACTTGTACCAGCTTCAACAACAGTTCACTCACCTTGTGGGCAAGGTGCTTTAAGGGGAGGGTACTTGTTAGGGATATTTGTGGTTAGTGCAGATAACAAGTGGGGTTATACGACAAGGATTGTGTATGATTGTAATGCAATTGTATCAGTAGGTTCAATATTGATATTGTATAGTGTATTGAGATTGTTTGTATACAAGATGGTGAGGACAAGTGGTAGGGTGGTTATGATAGGGTGGCAAGTCAGGTAGTTAGAAGTTAGTTAGGAAATTGGGATTTAGCTGTGAGTACCAGCCACGGGTTGGAAGGCAAGGATTAGGCTTTTGTACAAAGGCAAGAGAGTTGTAAAGAAGGATCAATAAGAAGATTGTTACTCAATTTATATTCCTTTTTCTTTGTTTCCTTCTCTATTATTCTCTCTTTTCCATTGGAGGACCAGCTGGCCTCGAATTTAGCTAACCATCAATCCAATCCTTAACAGAATTGTTGATGGGAATGCTTACAGCAAGCCATGACAGTGGAAATTGAAACATCGAAAGTACTGTAGAGCAAGTACCCTTTAAAAAAATATATTTAAAAAGAACTGAACAAATCAATGTACTGTAGCGTTGCGCACTTTAGTACTAACTCATTGGCCCTTTTTATACATAGACTAGACTTGTTCTTCTTCTGCTTTAATCTTCACTCATTCTAACAAAGGCCATCTCTCCACTGCTTGCTCACTGCCATTCAAGAAGCAAGGTCCATACTCTCCAATAAAGGAAAAAAAACCTTCAAAACTTCTTCATAAATCCTTTTCCACACACAACAGAAATCGAAGAAGAATAAAAATATTCCTCTGCAACCCTTCACATCATCGAAGGGCCTAATTCTAAAACCTGTTAAAAAGAGTAGGAAAATTGGAAAAGCCTCACGAAGAGGCACTTCTTCACACCAAGGATCATGCCAAAAGTGGACACACTAACCACCACCAAACTCAAATTTAATAAAAGAAAGAGAAATGTGACTAACCATTACAAATATGTATCCAAAGGCTATTATGCCGCATGTAATTTTTCACAATGAAGACAAAAACATGCATGACCAGAATTTAACTCAAACAGCGCATAGGTGATCGGAGTGTGTAATCGTCCCAAACTTTCAATTAGATTTGATCTGAAGTCGTCCATTCTTTGACCACACGAAAAAGTGACTCATATGATGATCCACCAAAGTTCAACCCTTGAGATGCACTGTGTTCTTGCTCTTTAGCCCTACCCCTTATTGCCTTCCCTTCTTCACCTTCCATTACCATCCTTACCATCCTCTCTATTTCCTCCCTTTCCACCACACCTTTTCCCTCTCCCACCATCGGCTTAACAGCCACACCGACCTCTTCCACCAGCATCGCCGCATTCATTCTCTGCTCTGCATAAAGCGGCCACGCTATCATCGGCACACCATAAGTGATGCTCTCTAGAGTAGAGTTCCACCCACAGTGGGACAAAAACGCACCCGTTGATGGGTGGCGGAGCACTGCTACTTGTGGAGCCCAAGATGGCACCACCAGCCCCACCCCTTTGGTCCTCTCTATAAACCCTTCAGGCAAATATGCCTTTGGATCATTAACATCACCATCCACGTTAAAAAATGAACCTGAGGCACTACCATCGGTTGGCTTACGTACCACCAATATGAACCTTTGTTGGCTCAGTTCCAAACCCCATGCCAACTCAGTGAGCTGCGCATTTGTTAGAGTCCCTCCACTACCCAATGAAACGAAGAGAACCGAATCCAATGGTTGTTTGTCTAGCCAAGCCACACACTTGGCACCTAATTCAGTCAACGGCTCGTCCTCTTTGATAAGCGGCCCAACTGGATGAACTGGTGGTGTGGCTATTTGCTTATAGAAAGGGTGCTCTCTTATTGCTTTAAGCGAAGCTGGTTCAAAATCCTCCCATGAGTTCAAGAAAATCCCTGTTGCCAATGGGGTTCGATTAAAGTGGAACAAGACCCACTTGTATTCATCAATCTTCCGGTTCCTGACCTGGTCTAGCAAGTCCTCGATTCGTATCGGAGTGCAACCTGGGACCTGAACCGGTTCAGGAAGGTCAACGTACTCGCACTCCACCTCACGGTCCAGTGTAGGAAGGTACAAAGTGAAAGCAAGGAAAGCAGTTGAGCATGTGAACAACGTGTAGGTAGGAATAGAAAGCTCATTGCAGATTTCAAAAGCTTGTGTACAAAACAAATCAATAATTAGAGCTTGTGGCTTGCCCAACTCGATGAGGACCGACTTTAGTGGCTTGAGGCTCTCCTGTACGATGATACAAAGCCGAGTGACAATCCCAGCGTCTTCTGTGACTAGTGCTGAAATATCAGCAGGTGGGAGGTCGATAACTTTGAGGTTTGGAGGGAGAGTTGGTGAGTGGAGTAGTTGGTTTTGAGCTGCAGAAGCCTCGGTGGTGATGTTGAGGAGGCTGACATGGATGCCATGGCGGACGACAAGTTGTTTAGCTAGCTCGAGAAAAGGGATGATGTGGCCCATGCCTGGACTTGGAAGGACTGCAACATGGACTTTCATGGTTTCAGATTGTGAGATGTGGTTGGAGACTGGTGTGGATAAGTGGGTCTATGTATATATGTACAGTATAGGACAGTTGGCTCAGGTTTGCAATTTGCAACAACTAAGAACAATTTTGGTGTCTCTGTGTAGGTAGCAGAACATGGGTTTGTGGTGCTACTGGACGTATCTATATACCTCTGCTGAAATAAAAAATCTCTCAATTTATAGAGCAAAATGGTAACCTTTTTTTAATTCAAGTTTACATTTTACTGTCATTATAAATCTAAACTTAAAATTTTCCTTAATTAATAATATAGAATTGTGTTGGGCATGTATTTTTTTCTAAGAGTTTTGATTCTCTCACATTCAATATTTTTCATTTTTAGGTTTCAGCTAACTCAACTGGTAAAATCTCTGATGGTTGAATAAGAGATCTGGACTTCAATCCCCGCCTACATCAAAAACTGATTGGTATCTTGGTTTGATGATAAAAGAGCTATCATCAGAAGCAGACGCCATAGGTTGAAACTCTTTAAAAATATATATATATATTTTTTTTTTTTCATTTATTTTTTTTACATCTACTTTTATATGTGAAAATGTGAATATATTTAAAATATAGTATTTTCACATCAATTATGAATGTGTAAAAAAATGGATGTGAGTGTGAAAGAATATTTTTCCTTTTTCTTTCTTTGGCACTTATGCTCAGCTTAGCTAAGGGAAATTTTATTTTTTTTATTTTTTTATCAATAGCGAAGGATTTTATTGAAGAAGAAAAACATTAGGAACTGCCTACCTCAGAAACAGGTCAAGTTCCTACAAAAGAGTAACAACAAAAATCTTGGACCCAAGAACAGAATCAAAAGACGACCATGTAAGCTGCGTGTATAATAGGACAGTACTAGCTAGCCGCATAAATATATGAAAAAGCAGCTATCATATAATTGCACCAAATGCGCCGAAAGCTTTTGTTTCTAATAGGACAGTGTGTTAGGTGCCTATTGGGACATGCACCTCCTTTATTTATATTAGAGAAAAGGTTATATGGCCTTATCAGCTCGCATAAATATATGAAAATGCAGCTATCAAATAATTGCTCTAAATGCTTCGAAAGCTGTGTTTCTAATAGGACAGTGTGGTAGGTGCATATATGGACATGCACCTCATTTATTTATACTAGCCGCGGTTCTATGTGTTGCGTGTGATAATTCTTTTAAGGTGCTCTATGTTTAGTTTATTTTTTACAATTAGGATTAATTTAATAAAGAATAATGTATTTTATAACTATATTTTCATTTACTATAGGAAAAATCACAAATGTAAAATATATAAATTTTATTGTATCTAATGAAAAAAATATAATTTTTCAAGAAATCAAAGGTAAGTTAGCGAAAATATTCATTTTTTTAATAAAACTTATTTATAACATTTTGTGTATTATTAAAAAATATATAAAATTTAGAAATTATTCTTTTAGTTTTAAACAAACTTTCTCTAACCCAATTTTTTCTACCCTACACACCAAAAAACATATCTAAAAATAATAATAAAACTCAACAAAACTATAATTTAAAACAAAAAAGAAAGAGAAAAATAAAAATCGCATCATAACCAAACTCCTTCCCAATATGTAAAACATATCAAATGTAATGTGATAAGCCAAATATCCAATGTACAATCAAATTCAAAAATTTTAATAAGGTTTTGAAGTTATGCAATAGAAATAGATGGCTGATTCTAAGCAAAAGTGCTAGTTGTAGCTTTATACATGATGATTTTAACTCTTTTACCTTAATAATATAAAAATAATATAAAAATAAATCAATAAACCAAGAGTACAATTCCAAATGGGAAAAAATTAAGGAAAATTTTTGAAAAAAAGAAGGAGAAGTATTGTGTAAATATTGTCATAATCTAATCCAATATTTGAATAATAAATAGATAAATAAATAATTTTAAGCACAAAATTGAATTTTTTTTCTTCAAAATCTTCAAAAATATACTAATGAGATATGGAAGATGAAGAGTAATATCAGATATTCGTAAACACTTAAAACAATTACTCAAATATCTAGGAACATCATATAAAAAAAACATAACAATTTGCTGCTAGTTTGTTAAAAAAAAATTTACAAATAGTAAAAGGAAACTATACAAAACTCTTCTTCTTCGACTGCACAAAATGTTCTTCATCATATTGTCTAGACTATCTTTTTCCAAATAAACAAAAACTTGACAACAACACAAAATAGGACATATTATAATATGATTTTTCTCCAAATTAGGTCAACAACAAACACCATTGAGTATAAACCTCTAGCAGGAGATCTATAACATCCTTGATTTGGATTCCTCCCATGGGGTAGTTGTCAGGTTATATCTTTTCTACCATCAAATATTAAGCAAGATTTGTGAATGCCATTTTATAAATTTAAAAAAAATTTTTTTTTTTTTTTTTGTTTTTTGTTTTTAATTCTTCATTGATTTTATTTTTCAGTTATAAACATCTAAATTAAAGTAAATGAACATGTAAATGCAAAATTATATGTAAAGTTAAAACCGCTCAAGATGAATATGTATAGACAAAATTTTTTGTTTTGGTTTTTTATTGATTTATTATTTAGTTATAACATCATAATTAAAGTAGATGAATATGTAAAACCAATATATATCATATTTATTTGTTGTGTTAAGAGAACTACTCTAATGTCTTGTTTATATTCTACTCCCCCTTCCCTTCCCCCTCAATCCAAACAGGCCTAAAATTTTCAAATTTCAGATTAAGAAAGCAACCAAAAAGCAAAAGTTGTTTTTGGTGGTGAAGTTCCAGAGAACCATTAGGGAAGCATCTTCTTATACCTCATGCAAATTTTCAAACCCCCAAAAAGAAATTCAAATGCTAAAACATAGAGAATTTTATCTACTATACTTAAAATCAAAACAAGTAGCAATGTATGATTCTTAAACTTGCACTACATAATATGACAATATTAGCACCTCTAGAAGACTTGCAGAACAACTCATTCCACTATTTTTTGTAAATTTCCCTAATTTTTCATTTAAACAAAGAACGATTATAAACAATCTGGGAAAGCAATAAATTCGCCCCCCAAAAAAAAAATCAGAGGTTCAACTACCTAAATGCTTAACATAACACCCTTTTGCCACATAAACCTCAGATTATCATTAAATCCACAAAAACCATTTCAAAAAGCAAACTTGCTTTATTTTCCAAAAGAACGATTGTAGACAATATGGGAAAGCAACAAATTCACACACAAACTCAAAAGTGCAACTACCTAAGTGATTCTAACGAAAAATTGATGGTTTAAGTTTTCAAATTATGTCTTCACTGCATAAAAGGCAAAAGAAGCAAAGCAAAATAATCTTCAACATTTATCATCGTGTTCACTTTGCAACCAGAGATAAGCAGCCTTGACAATTTGATGGATACAACTTGCTTACTCCAAATATAAAGATCATTTTAAGGGTATAAACTAATGTACTCAAATAGTCAAATTCACATTATAATCAAGCATTTCAATACTAATAACAACAGAAAAACTATATCCTGTAACGGATTTACTTCTTGACGCAACAAAATCAACTGCAATAAAATAAATAATCTGAATTAGACACAATGCACAGATAGAGCTTGCCTCATTCCAATTGGAAAAAAAAAAATCTCCAAATACAATTAGTGCGCATTTGACTCCAACTTAAAAAGTTAGTTTATTTTTGTTACTATTTATAATCCACTGCACTTTTTGATACTATTCATGAATCTCACTGTACTATTTTAGCTAATTTTTAACTTTTAACAAAAAGTTTTCAATTTCAAGAAAATAATCCGGTCACAAGCAGAACAACTGCTGCCAAAAATGGTTTGTAAGTGATACAAAAATAAAATCAAATAAAGTACTTAACCATCTGAATTTCTTTCTGTTTAAAGCCACATTTCTCATAGAACGCTCCATTCTCCAATCTGCAGTCAAGAATCACCTTATAACATCCCATCAAACGAGCATGCTCTGTGAGGAACGCAATAATTTTCTTGCCTAATTTCAACCCTCGAGCATTGGAGTCAACCACAACATCTTCAATGTGCCCAACTTTGCCACAATTCCTCAAGAACTTTTTCTCGATGAAAAATGCTCCCAGTTGCAATAATTTTCCCAGAAGAAGATTCATCTTCTACCACAGAAATAATGTGGTCATCTCTTCCAAGGGCGCTGAGCTCCCAAAATCGATCTTCAAAATCTTTGTCAGATACAGAGTCACAAACAGTTAGTTGCCTCAGTAGCTCTATGAAACCTTTGTTTTTGTCTGAGATTTGTTATTTTCGGACCTGAAACTTCTGTTCTTCTCTAGACGAGTTACTGGCACGCATCTTTTTCGAAAGTACTTCAGTTCTTTGCCTAACTTATTAAAGTTTTCACAAAAGTTTTCTTACCTCTTCCCACCCAAAAAAACACACAAACTCATTTTATTTCCTATTTTCTCTCTACTCCAAACAAACCCTGAATGTCTGTTTGAGAATAATTTATTTACTTGAAACTAAAATCTTTTTGCTGTAAAGTGGGGCTCATTAATACTATCAAAAAGTATAATAAGATTTATAAATAATAGCAAAAATAAATTAAATAGAAGTAAAAATAAACTGAATAGTAGAAAATAAACTAAGGTTGTGTTGGCATTGACTTAAAAAACCAGTTTTTTTTACTATTCAGCTTATTTTTGCTATTATTTATGTGTCTTATTGTATTTTTTGGTATATTATTCATAGATCCCATTATATTATTTCAACTACTTTTTATCTTTCTTTACAGTATTTTCAACAAAAAAAACTTTTAGTTTCAACTAAATAAATTATTCCCAAACAGACTCTAAATAGTAAAAAAAATTAGCTTTTTAAGCCAATACCAAACTCTGAGTGTGTGTATGCGTGTGGATTAAGAACTTTTTGGCTTATGATCGTGTGTACTATGATAACTGAAATATAGGTGTCAATAAATATGCCTTTTCTCTTATTGGGGTTGACATATACTTATTCTCTGGTTCAAATGGTGAAAACTGAAAACCGTCTCCAATATAATGGTACACATGTTTATGCCCTCATATGTGTAGCGTGACTAATGAGTAATGACCATCATCCTCTTTACTAAACATTGATTCATAAATTGTATCCCAAGAAGAAACAAAAAGACAATGTGGATATAAATGCATTTTGAACAGGCTGAATTCTTTCATTGAAATCTCAGCCTTTCATATAGAATTTGGTCTTAAAAGCAATAACTGAGACATAGGACTTGGTATTATCTACTTGGAATTTAATCTCTCATTCTCATTTTATCAACAAAGCCTTGAGGTCCTTGGATTAATCCCAGCTCTTAGTGACTCCCTAATGAATATGAGAAATACTATATCCAAAATATTTTCACGACACTGTCATAACAAATTATAAGTGATAAGTTGTTATGGGTTGTTATTGGTAGACAAAAAAATAATTTTAGTAGTAAGTTTAAATTATAACCAATAACTTATCACCTATAACAAGAAAAAAAAAAAGAAAGAAGAAGCATCATGGTACTTTTATATAGGCTTCTTGCATATCACTAATAATACCTGATGGTATGTTCAATGGGCTACTCTTTTTTTTTTTCTTTTCTTGGAACGAATATGTTCAATGGGTAATTGGGGAAGAATAAAACCATATGTCGTAAACCAATGTTACAAGTAACAAGTTTTTTATGTCAAAACTTGTCACACATCCTTTGTAGGTATAAAATTGTCATTCAATAAAATAAATAAATAAATAATTTTAGGTTTAAAAATGAAAGAAAAATATAAGTCATATTTTTGGAAAAGAGTAATAACATTCAGGGTCAAATCCCATTTTCCCCAATTATCAAATTATTAAGAAAAAAAAAGTTGCAATTGAGACTTTTCATAATCACTTATGAACTCAAGATTCATCTAGAAAATAATTTGATATGGAAATCAGCACATGCCCGCTTAATACAAATTTAAACAATTCAATCCAATCAAATCCACCCAAATTATATCATACATAACCTTCCAGGTGGATAGGTAATAGGTATATCTATCCTGGTGCAGATATCTTGTATTTTCATTTGTTTTCTTTTTGAAAAGTCTCATATATTAAACTATGAAAACGTAATTGTCCAATTTGATGCTAGTTGGATTTGATGGTAAAATGTATCTCTTTTATTCCTCCCTAAGCTTTGGGAGTTCCTATTGGAGATGGTCCGTGTTCCCTCTTTGTGGAATAAGACTTATTATTTTGTTTTGAAACATGTATCTATCCTTTTTTTTGAGAACTTTTCAAGGGCTGTGTCATGGTCAATCTTTCATGTATAATTGACTATCATTCATTGTTGGATGCTGTGGTCTCTTCACCAGTGGATCCAGTCTGGACCCTTGTTAAATCACATTTTAATGACAAATGAGGAAAGCCTTGTAACTATAAACTATTGATAATTTGCTGCCATCTAGGGAGAGAATATTTGCTATTTTTCATTAGCAAACACTCACAAGCTTCTGTATCAAAGAAATCGTTTTCATAAAAAAGTGAAAACAACCCATCACAATTCGAGAAAATACTGCTAAGATTTAGTATCTACAACTATAAATCATTACTTAGTTTACAAAGATACACATTTTTTATATATTAATATTTCCTAAAATGATAAGTCAATGTCTAAGGAAACTATGATTATGAACATTTTTAAGTAGCCGGCCTCCTTGCATTATAAGCTGGCCGTGCACTATGTTGTGTTGTCTGTCTTTAGGGATTAACTCACATACCCAAAACAAGGCCATTTGTCAATTCAAATAGTGTTGCAACTTAAAATAGAGGTTAAAATCTCCCTTTGGTTGAATAAAGGATAGTAAGACACTATAAACTTTAAAATTTGATATGAGTCAACAAAATGTTTTGACATTTTTTCAAACTAGAACAATAGACCCTCCTGTTCTTATGCATAATGTTGCTAGTCCTTGTACCTTTACAATTACAAGACCTCAACTCAGACAAAACAAAGAGAACCTTGAACCTATATTTCGATTGTTCTGATCCTGTAGAGTAACTTGGACTATACTAAACAGAACCTTTAACAACTAATCTTTTTTCACTTTTTTTTTTTTAGATTTGATAAGATTTCAAATTTATGGGGTCCATTTTATAATAATTGTTCTTTACTATTTAGCACCCGTTTGGATTCCACGTCCAACATCCACGTTTAGCGTTTTGCCTTTTTTTTTTTCTTGCATTGTTCATGGGATATGAACAGTGCATTAAGGCAAATGAACAGTGTTTGGTGGAGTGAACAGTAATCCAAAATTTTATTTTTATTATTGTTTTCAGCAAAATAAGCGGTATCCAAACACACTCTTAATCAAGATCTCAAAATAAACTTTTTTATTTATTTATTTAAGCAAGATTAAAACCTACGCTTGACAAGAGAATTTACCGATTAAACTAATGGTAATCCACCTTAGACTAACTAAACTAGAATACAGGCGGAAGAGGCAAAGTATAGTGACTAACAAACCAACATTGGACGCCAACTACAATGTAGTCCTTGTTCTTTTCTTCTCCTCTATATTCTCTCCTTCCCTTCCTTTTCACCACTTCCATTTCAAGCTCATGTCACATTTCCACACCATCACACTCCTCCATCAATGGCTGACTCCTCCTTTGAAATGGAATTCTACTCTCCCTCAAGCCACCAAAACCACCTCCATCTGACACCCACCAGCTCACACTTTAGCACTTCTTCCAGCTCTCATCACAGGTCCGATACTCCCACCCCTAGAAGAACCCGAAACAGACCTCCGGCCACACCTTTTGCCTCAGACAATGACATGTCATGGCAAGGTGAACTATCACGGCAGTTTGAGCCTACTAGCTGGCATGCTAGTAGCAACTTAAGTGCAGCTTTAAATCCATGGACTCCCATGCCCCCCTCAAAGAGTCGTATATTTCGTCGTTCAGCCAATGACTATTACCATTCTTGATCAAAAGGCTTTCAAGACTTTGGAAGTCCATAACATGATTATTCAGGCTATGGGGCTGTTTCTGGCAAAATTTGCCAAACAGTACAATTTCAGAAATATTTCAGCCGGATAGCACGCGTTCAAACTTATTTAGTTAGTTAGACTCTTTTTGGAAGTCGATTTTATCAAACTCAACTTCCAGGCAAAATCAACGCCCCCCACCGCAAATATTTAAGTCTGATGTGGATTAAAATAATGAAAAAGGCCACCTGGAAGTCGAGTATACTGAACTCGACTTCTATTGAAAGTCGAGTCTAGTGAACTCGACTTCAAGCTTAGGTTAAAAAATTTCATGGGGGTAAAAAGGGGAATCCAAGTTTAGTATAATCAAGTTCACTCTCTCTCCTACACCATTCCTTCTCTACGATAACCTTCTCTCTCTCTCCGGTCTCCCTCTCCGTCCATCGTTTTCCGACTCAACCGGCAAGTTCATTCTCTCTCTGTCTCTCCGGTGTCCCTCGCCGTTCCTTCTCTTTATTTATTGGCTGAAATGAAATGGGTTTTGATTTGCTTTTTAGGTTTAGTGATTTGGAGATTTGGGTTTCATTTGTTTGTTTTTCTTTCTCTTCATTTGTTCGTTCTCTCTCCATCATTTTATTTGTTTTTGTTTCGAGCATTGCTCCAATTGTTGAAGCTAGCAGGTAATTGCTCAATAATTTTATGACCTTCAAAGCTAACCTTTACAGAAAGGTGCATATGAAATTTGTCTAACTTTTGTTCATGATTTAGAAAATAATATTATTAATATACATATAGTTCTTGATCACTGCCAAATTATATAAAGTTAAATCACGGTATGCTTTTTTTTTTTAATGTGCATTTTAAAGTTGCTTATGAACTTTTGGATGTTTGTTTGGTAGTGGGATTAGATTTGAAATATGTTTCCATTTTCTTCTGAATGTAAATAATATTTACTCAATTTGGTCTTGCTTATTTTTCAATGTCATACCCTCTGAGAATGTTAGCACTTTGCTTAGTTTATTAGTTGAATACTAGTGGAAATGGTCTTTGAACTTTGGCATTCGCTCAGTCTCAATGTAAACCAATGAATTTTTGAATTGTTTTTTGTTTCATTCACACTTGGGTACCATCTATAGAAGGCAAAAGAGTAGGGTGAGTGGAGAGAAACTTTTAAACAAATACTAGTGTATATTATTGTTTGTTAGCATGGTTTCTTAGATTTGTCGTTAGTTACTTAGTTTTGGATGATGGCAATTCCCTTTTGAGATTTTTGCCTGCCCCAACTATCAGTCATGTTTAGTATATGATATCATTTTGGCTTTTTCCTATTTTTTTCTTAACTTTTTCTTGTTTAGGCCAGAGCAGATTTGCTTGCGTTTTCGTATCTTGAAGTGGCCTCTAATTAGATTCCAGCCTTTGCATAATTATATTTGGGACCCTAAAACCCTTGAGCCATATGCCTTTACCAGTGTGATCTCATGCTTTTAGTTGTCTCTTAGTTATCATTTGATAATATGCAAGTTTCTGTTACCACTCTCTCAATACTCCATAATGAAAAATAATTTCTTGAGAGTTTTATAGGGCTGTCTCTTTTTTGGTTTCTCCTTAAATTGTTTCCTTATGGCAAGGACTACATGAAAATGAAATTGAAAAATGAAGTTTGGTGACCATGTTACACTAGCAGCAATAATTAAAGAGAAGTGCAGAAGTAGAGTTTACTTATTATTGTTTCAAGAAAATTCTATGCATTGCTTAGTTTGACGACAAACATAATATATCTCCAGAGTAACCCCATTAGGCTAATCTGTCCCTTGTTAGTAACCTGTTCTTAACAATGAAGCAACTTTTAAAAGCAAACTTTGGAATAGCTTTTGGAAATCAAACAATGTTCCACTAGTCAACAAGAAGTAGCTTTTGCCTAATAGTTTCCTAGGTTTCTGCAGTTGTGTATTTTCCTATCTTATATGCAGCCTAGAAACACAATCTTCATTAATGAACTGACTGTGTGTAGCTGACTTTTTTTTTTTTTTTTTTTTTTTTTTTTTTTTTTTTTTTTTTTTTTTCGAATTAGCTTAGTGGAAAATGGTCTTTCCTTTACCTACATGATGCTAGGCCTCAAGCCATACTTTTCCTCCATCACACTTTCTGTTGGAACCATAGCTCTCCAAAACTCTTTGAAGCATTTTGTTCGCAAATGGAGTTTCTTTGAAGCATCTCTTCATACTCATCTCTACCATGATCAACATCATCTTCGTCTTCGTCTTCCCTCCCTAGAGATTGAATACATTCTTGTTGATAACTAGATCCGCTAACCTCCATTGGAGTTGGTGTCTCTTGGCATGGTGGTGTATAACCCCCAACCATGGTGCACGGGGTAAGAGTCGGATAACTATCCATATGTAATGATTGGAATTCTTCCCCGCCACCACCCTCCAAAGTTGTTTGTTGCACATCTTCACCGCCAACTTCTATACGAGGCTCCACACTTATATACAACTCGGCAACTTTTAACTGGGGTGTAGAGTTTATCCGGTCAAACATAATCTTAACATGCTTGTCTCCTTTTATTTCAATGGACGTGAAGACAATACGGTCATTGAACACTGCATGAGAAGCATGATATATAATTTTTATGTCATGCAACTGACGGTCCAAATCTAGCTCTTTGATAATTTTCTTTTTCAACTTCTTCAAATTTATCTCCCGCCCTTTTTTTAGTTGAATAATCTCTATCTTTTTACCAGGCCCTTCATATGTCACTCCATAAGTCACATCACTGCAGGACTCCCCACCATAATATAGATATAAATCAATCGAACTCATTACAAGCTTGTAAGTCAAATAAGTTTACTAAAAATTAGTGACAAATATAACACCTTTATTCGATATGAACTACAAAATATTACCTCAAGGCAAATATAAAGATAACATTGTATAGTCCACCAAACAATTATAAACAAATTTTTAAACTCAAACAAATTTGTACATGGTCGCTAACCTTAAAAAATTAATATTTGTTACACCTTACAACTAACAAACCATTACACATTACAACACATTGCAAATAAATAACATATTACCAATTAAAAAATTTGTACATGTTACACATTGCAACTAACAACCCATTACAAAGGACAAATAACAAATGCAAAAAACAGTAATAATAATGAAAATAAATTACTATTACAAACAACACATTACTCATCAACAATATAAAAGTGGTATGTGTATATATATATCTACCAAATGAAAAAGTGAGTATATATATTAGCCAAGTCTAACCAAAAAAAAAAAAATTAAAATGGTTTGAACATTACAACTAACAAACCATTACACATTACAAATATTAACATGTTACCGATTAAAAAATGTGTACATGTTACACATTGCAACTAACAACCCATTACAAAGCACAAATAACAAATGCAAAAAACAATAATAATAATAATGATAATAAATTACTATTACAAACAATACATTACTCATCAACAATATAAAAGTGGTATGTGTGTATATATATATATATATATATATATATCTACCAAATGAAAAAGTGAGTATATAGCTAGGTCTAACAAAAAAAAAAAAAAAAAAAAAATTAAAAAGGTTTGAATATTTACCTACAAATTGAAGAAGAAGAAAAGCTTTAATTTGTAGAATGATCAATGTGATTTGTAGAAGAAGAAAGGCCTTTTAATTTGTAGAATGATCAATGTGTGTGAAAGGGAGAGCTTTGGCGTGGGAGAGAGCTGTGAGAAGTGAGAGTTTGAGTGGAAAGTGAGAGTTGAATGATCAATGTGTGTGAAAGGGAGAGCTTTGGCGTGGGAGAGAGCTGTGAGAAGTGAGAGTTTGAGTGGAAAGTGAGAGTTGAGTGTATCATCAAAGTGTATAATCTGAGACGGGGGTGGTAGTAAAATTTATTGGAACTCGAGTTTGATAGACTCAAGTTCCATTTAAATAAATTTTTACTGTGCTCAAATAATTGAGATAGGTGGGGTAGGTGGGGAAATTTACTGAAAGTCGAGTATGTTATACTCGACTTTTAGTGCTGAAATAATAGATACGTGGAGGTGGCAAATTTTTTTATTGCACCTGGAAGTCGAGTTTAGTATACTCAACTTCCACTGAAAGTCGAGTTTAGTGGAAAGTCGAGTATACTAAACTCGACTTTCAATGCATCTACGTGGCTTTTTCCTCTCTTTTTTAATCCACGTTAGAACAGATTTTTAGTAGGAAGTCGAGTTTGGTAAAATCGACTTCCAAAAAAAGTCCAACTTACTAAATAAGTTTGAACGCGTGTTATCCGGCTGAAATATTTCTGAAATTGTACTGTTTGGCAAATTTTGCCGGCTGTTTCTGCAGGGAGGCTTGAGTTCCAAAGTTATGTTGCTAGAGATGGCGAGAGTCCATTTTTTGGAAACAGTTTCATTTCTGGTGAATGTAGGTCTCGTGGGGTTTCAACATTGGACATTAGAGGTGGAACTAGTAGTGGTCCTTTGGCTACGAAAGATGAGCTTAATATGATTAAATATGAGTCTCAAGAACATGAATTTCTTCATGGCTCGTCTCATAAGGTAATTATCATCATCATTGTCATGACCTATCACATATGCATTCTCGTTATGATCACCGTGGTCATGAAATTTCACATATTGGACACCATGGTGAGCAATATAGTTATGTGCACAATGGTCATGGGATATCACATGGGGTTCAGCAAACTCCAAGTCATCATTTTGGGGGTGATGATCAGTACAATGACAGTGATAAGGTTTCGGCATATGAGGAAGATGATGATGATGAGGGTGATGGGGGGCCAACAAAGTCAATTGGGCTGCTTGGCTTGTTCAAGTATTCAACAAAGTGGGATATATTTCTTGTGATCTTGGGTTGTTTGGGAGCTCTGATTAATGGGGGATCCCTTCCTTGGTATTCTTATCTTTTTGGAGAGTATGCGAATAAGATTGCCATAGAATCGTCAAATGGAGAAAAAGGCCAGATGATGAAGGATGTAGAGAAGGTACACTACTTTCTGTATAAATAACCATTTTCCCCCTAGTGTCATTATTTTTAGAGTGAAATAACAGGTACCATTTGCCCCTCCAACCTCAGAAGGGAAGTCTACGAATATCGAACCATGGAAGATAAAGGATTGAAAATGGAGGATTAGCCTTATTATGCAACTCAGTGTTCCACCTGATGAATTTTTAATTGTTCCAAAAGCTTAAAACTCAAGAAAACTTGCTCTTATACCATGATAAATTTTCAATTGTTCTAAAAGTTTAAGCTGTTAGGAAAATGTAAATGTAATCATTTAACTATTATTCTAACAAAACTGAAAGGATAAATTAATAGGTTACATTCTAAAATTCTTAAATATTTTGTTGTAATGAACCAAAAGAATGAGTCAGAATATATTTTGACCAACTGTGGAAATTAATCATCTTTTCTTTGAAATTTTCAATTCTTAGGTATGTCTACTTATGACTGGATTATCAGCAATTGTGGTCGTTGGAGCATACCTGGGTAAGAGGGAGATTATAGAATAAAGACCTACAATACTTCATTTCATTTTCCTTTGTAACTTTTTAGAGCCTTTTTTGTAAGACTTGAATATCTTCAAAAGTAATACAACAGTGTACTGTTTTCTATATCTCAAAATTTGCAGAGATCACTTGCTGGAGACTGGTTGGAGAAAGATCTGCTCAACGAATAAGAACAGAATATCTAAGAGCAGTTCTGCGACAGGATATTGGCTTTTTTGACACAGAAATCAGCACTAGTGATATCATGCATGGAATTTCAAGTGATGTTGCTCAAATACAAGAAGTGATGGGAGAGAAGGTTAAACCTCAATGTTTCAAAAAAATATTTCACATTCCTTTTCATTATAATTTGTTATTTGCTTCATAATTATAAGATAATCTCATATGAAGTATTTTTTTGGAGATTTAAGCCAGCAGTATGTCTATGTTTATAGAACAGCTAAGTTGAGTAGCATGTTATAAAGACAAATAGCATTAACAAATTTGCACCTTTTTTTTTTTTTTTGATTGTGTGTTTAACTGTAGATGGCACCCTTCATCCACCATATATTTACCTTCATCTGTAGATATATTGTTGGATTTTTGAGGTCATGGAAAGTATCTCTAGTAGTCTTCTCAGTCATCCCATTGATGATGTTCTGTGGTATTGCTTACAAAGCTATTTATGTTGGTCTAGCTGCAAAAGAAGAGGTAAGTAGAAAAGAGAATAACATGGACTAAACAACTTCTTTTCGTGTCATGTCTTAGTATTTTGCTCATTCGTTTTTGGTGATTTTGTTTCAGGTTTCCTATAGGAAAGCTGGTAGTGTGGTAGAGCAAACCATCAGTTCAATCAGAACTGTATTTTCATTTGTTGCCGAGGATAAACTGACTGCAAGATATGCTGAATTGTTGACAAAATCAATGCCTCTTGGGGCAAAGCTTGGCTTTGCTAAGGGTGCAGGAATTGGAGTAATCTATTTGGTTACTTATTCAACATGGGCATTGGCTTTCTGGTATGGAGGTGTCTTGGTTGCAAGGGGAGAGATCTCTGGAGGTGCTGCCATTGCTTGTTTCTTTGGTGTCAAAGTTGGGGGAAGGTAATAAGCTTGATATCCACTTTCTTAAGAAATAACTAAGAATCGTGCAAACTAATTCCATTAAATGAAAGTTAGTCTCTCAATTACATGTGCCTTTTATAACATAATCCTGCACATTGCATCTATATAATATCTAAAAACTAAAACGTAATATTTATTATTGCTATGCTCCTTTAAGCAACATCAGTGTAGCATTTCAGTCCAACATGGTCCAATTTGGTCCAGTTCAATCCATTTCAGTCCATTTAGGTCTACTTCCATCCAGATCGGTCCATTTTAGTCCATTTAGGTCACTTCAATTCGTTTGGTCCACTTTGGTTCATTCAGTCCAGGTCGGTCTATTTTGATCCATTTAGGTCTACTTCAGATCATTTCAGTCTAATTCAGTCTACTCGGTCCATACAGTCCACTTTGGTCTATTTAGTCCACTTTGGACGGGTTTGGTCCATTAGGTTCTCTTCGGTCCATTCCAGTCTACTTCGGTCCATTTCAGTCTATTTAGGTCTACTTTAGTCCACTTTGGTCCATTTGAATCCGTTTAGGTGACTTCAGTTCATTCGGTCCATTTCGATCCATTTAGGTCTACTCCGGATCATTTGGGTCTAATTCTGTCCATTTCGGTCCACTTTGGCCTATTTAGTCTACTTTGGTCGATTAGGTTCTCTTCGGTCTATTTTGATCTACTTCGGTCAATTTCAGTCCATTTAGGTCTACTTAGATCTATTTTGGTCTATTTCAGTCTAATTCAGTCTATTTGGTCAATTTCAATCTACTTCAGTTTATTTAGGTCCATTTTAGTCTACTTCCATTCAGTCCATTTCGGTGATATTTTGGAAGTAGAGGTTTTTGTAGAAAAATGAGTTGCTTCATTGTGTTACATTCTCAGTGTAATTTTGGTAAGTTCTTTATAAAATTACATTTTTATTATGTTATTAAAGTTTTGTATATTTTTTTCTTCATGATAAATTTACTTATATATGTTTTCTCTTTAGGTCATTCAAGATGTATAGAATATAAATCATTTGTAAGGAGTACTAGAAACAAATCCCAACCAAACATTACATTATTTATAAAATCTGTCACTTTATATAATAAATTGAATGTAAAGTGCATTATGTTTTCTTGAAAAAAAAAAAAAAAAAAAAAAAAAAACTTACAAAATTTTAAACACTTTTAAATAACAATATAAATAACTTAATTTAGAAAATCTAATATAATGTATCAACTATATTTTGTTAGAAAATAATCACATCATTTTAAGAAGGGTTTGGAACTAAAACTAATAGATCTTAACTACTATTTTCATTTTCACTTAACAAAAAAACAAATCGTCAAATTTTTCCGGGGCATCGCGTTGACATTAAAATGATTCTGAAATTTTCTTGAAAAGGCACCAAATCTTCTACAATGTTCTTAGTACTTGACATGAAAGATACATGTCTACATTTTCACAGGGGCTTGGCATTGTCGCTATCATACTATGCTCAATTTGCACAAGGAACTGTGGCGGCAAGCCGGGTGTTTGAAATTATAGACAGAGTTCCAGAGATAGATCCCTACAGCCCTGAAGGGAGGGCAATCAAAAGTGTTCGCGGAAGGATTGAGTTCAAAGGCATTACTTTCGCATATCCATCTCGTCCCAATGCTCAAATTCTCAATTCTCTTCATCTGGTGATTCCATCTCATAAGACTCTTGCACTTGTTGGTGCAAGTGGAGGTGGAAAGTCCACTATTTTTGCTATTATAAAGAGGTTCTATGACCCTATCATAGGTAAGCTTATGATCATATTATGCAAAAGTGTTGCCATTACTACATTTCACTCCTGTTTTGGTTAGAGTATCAAATATTTTGGCGGGAACAATCACCTTGGATGGTCATGATTTAAGGACACTGCAAGTCAAGTGGCTAAGAGACCAGATAGGTATGCTTGGTCAGCCAGCTCTTTTTGCCACAAGCATAGTAGAAAATGTGATGATGGGGAAGGAGAACGCTACCAAGAAAGAGGCAATTGCGGGCTTGCGTTGCAGCCAATGCTCACAGATTCATCACTGACCTCCCATTAGGCTATGATACTCTGGTGCAATCAGACATGATTAACAACATATGCATAGACCATTATACATAAGAAATACTTACAAAACGCATTCATAGTCTAACTTGGTTTATATACTTTACTTGGACAGGTTGGGGACCGGGGAACCCAGCTCTCAGGAGGTCAGAAACAACAAATTGCACTCGCTCGTGCCATGATCAAAAACCCTAGCATCCTTCTCTTGGATGAGCCTACCAGTGCACTAGACCCTGAGTCTGAGACTATAGTCCAACAGGCCATTGACAAGATTTGCTCTGGCAGAACCACAGTTGTCATTGCTCACAAGCTAGCAACAGTAAGAAATGCGCATACCATTGTGGTTCTTGACCGTGGTTCTGCTGTAGAAATTGGCAACCATAGTCAGCTTATGGAAAAAGCCGGGGCCTAGCCTTGTCAAGCTTGCTTCTGATGCAGTTTCAAACCACACTTCAAAAAATAATACCGGAAAAGTTTCTGAGTTGTCTATGAATGAGAAATCAACTTATGATGTATTGGGATCGAAGTACTTCAATGATGTTTCAAGGTCGAATTACCTGAAGTCTATGCTAGATGAAGAACTAGAAGAGAAGGAAGAAAAACAAGAAACAAATCCAGAAAATTATTAACTTTCAGAAGTTTGGAAGTTACAAAGACCAGACATCTTCATGTTAGTATTAGGATTTCTCTTGGGATTGCTTGCAGGTGCAGTTCTATCCATTTTTCCTCTAATTCTTGGCCAAGCCCTTCAGTTTTATGTTGATGAACCCCCATAAAAAATGAAACAAAAAGTTGGTGACCTTTGTTTAGTACTTGTTGGGCTTGGCTTTGGGTGTATAATCTTCATTACAGGACAGCAAGGTTTGTGTGGTTGGGCTGGAACAAACCTCACAATAAGAGTGAGAGACCTCTTATTCCAATCCATATTAAATCAAGAACCTGGTTGGTTTGATTTTGAAGAAAACTCCACTGGGGTACTTGTCCCAAGGCTCTCAATTGGTTGTACTAGTTTTCGTTCAGTCCTTGGCGATCGTCTATCAGTCTTATTAATGGGATTGAGTTCAGCTGCAGTTGGACTTGGTGTGTCATTTTTCCTTCAATGGAAACTAACCCTTGTAGCTGCAGCTCTCACTCCTTTTAGCCTTGGTGCAAGCTACTTGAGTTTGATCATAAATATTGAACCAAGTCTTGATAAAAAAATCATATGCCAAAGCTAGCAATATTGCATCTGGTGCAGTTTCAAACATTAGAACAGTCACAACATTTTCAGCTCAAGAACAGTTAATTAAGTCATTTGACCAAGCCTTATCAGAGCCTAAGAAAAAATCAGTGAAAAGGTCACAAATTCAAGGCCTAACACTTGGCTTCTCCCAAGGTGCCATTTATGGAGCATATACCTTAATCCTTTGGTATGGTGCACGCCTTGTCCAAGAAGACACAACAAACTTTGGGGTGGTATATAAGATATTTCTCATTCTTGTTTTGAGCTCATTTTCTGTTAGACAATTAGCTGTTCTAGCCCCAGACACTTCCATGGCTGCAACAGCAATTCCAGCAATACTCAACATCATTAATCGTAGGCCATTGATTGGTAATGATCAACATAAAGGCAGAAAGATTGAAAGGTCAAAGCCAGTGGATATTGAGTTCAAAAGGGTGACATTTGCATACCCTTCTCGGCCTGAGGCGGTTGTGTTAAGTGATTTCAACTTAAAGGTCAAAGGTAGAAGCATGGTGGCCTTAGTGGGGGGAAGTGGATTAGGAAAATCAACAGTAGTATGGTTGATACAAAGATTTTATCATCCAATTCAAGGGAAGGTAATGATGGGAGGTATTGATTTGAGGGAATTTGATGTTAAGTGGTTGAGAAGGCAAACAGCTTTGGTGGGTCAAGAGCCTGCATTGTTTGCAGGGACCATAGCAGAAAATATTGCATTTGGGGATCCAAATGCGTCATGGGCTGAGATCGAAGAGGCTGCTAATTAGGAAGCTTACATTCACAAGTTCATCAGTGGCCTACCTGAGGCTATGAAACTCAGGTATGGCATAATACTGGGATTATCATAAGATCTAAAATAATACATTCTCTTAAAGGTTTGATCAAGGGTGAGATGAAATTTTAATTAGATGGCTTATAAGGGACCTTTTATGATACACCATAGCAAGTGACCAATCTCTAATTACCTTACCATTTCTTTTAATTTTTTACTACTATACATGTGACCTACCCTTGGTTAGTCTCTTGAGAATTCATAACCGATCCCAAAATTTTAGGACTAAAGCTTGATTATTGTTGTTTTTTTTATAGGTTGGTGTAAGTGGGGTCCAGTTATCGGGTCGGCAGAAACAAAGGATTGCAATAGCAAGGGCCATACTGAAGAGATCAAGGGTGCTACTACTAGATGAAGCTAGCGGTATACTGGACTTGGAGTCAGAGAAGCATGTCCAAGATGCATTAAGGAAGATTACTAAGCGAGCCACCACAATCATTGTGGCCCACCGCCTCAACACGATCAAAGAGGCCGAAATGATTGCTGTTGTGAGAGATGGTGCAGTTGTGGAGTATGGGGACCATGAGACACTCATGGCTTCCCATGTTAATGGTGTGTATGCTAACTTGGTTCGTGCAGAAACTGAAGCCAATGCATTTTCCTGAGCAATGTATTTTATTCATATCTTCATGTTATAAAGTTTGCTTCCCATGAATAGAGTAACTTTAGCTTCATTTTGTTATTAAACATTTTTTTTTTGTGGTAATTTTAATGATTGTGATTTGTGATTGATAGCTGATATTTAATGTGCAACCATCAAGTGGAGAGTTTGAACTGACTATTATATCTACTTACATCAAGTAACATCAGATGATTCAGGTCCTACATTTTTATTAGATTTGTAATTGGGCCAATGGATTTGGATTGGTTGAAACTTACACTTGGGGTAGGTGTCCTAATGAGTTCCTTTTATTTTCCTATCTTTTCTTGTGTCAGAAGGGGACAAAAGAAAAGAGACTTGGCTTCCTTATTACTTTTTCCATGAATCTAAGCTGAGCCTTGTTAAGTATTAGGTAATAGTTCCCTTTCAGTAGCCTTAGTTGAGAGAATGCTCGGTATAGGACTATATTAATTTTAAGTTTGTTTTTTTCCATTTAGGAAGTCAATTGTATGTTATTTTAAGTCTTATATTATAGTTAATAAAGTTAATTAGTATCAAGTTTTGCTTTTTTTCTTGAGTTAAAATATTGGTATGAGAGCTCATTGTTCTACAATCTACATCAATATGTTTATCCAAAAAAAAGGTCACATTTTTATCCCATTTCTAATGTGTCATATGTGCAAGTTCTCTAGTCAAATTAAAATGATTAAGTTTATCAAAAAATTTAAAATGATTAAATACTGCATTAATGACTGAAGTAGACATTGGAATCCCTTTACCTTTCTCAATGGCTCCCTTTCCTCTAACGTAAAAAGAAATGAAACCAGGAAAAGACGACCCTCAACCAACTGACTAGAATGCCCATTGACGGTACCAATAAAGCTTCAACATGATGCTCCATTAAAGGGGGGGCAGATTTGTCATTTTAAATCAAAGGACCACATAATTCAAACATGTAAATATTGTCTCTTGGCTTTTTTTGGATACATTGTCTCTTGGCTTGAAAGCCAAGAGAAAGTTGATAATTACGTGCCTGACATGCAAAGCTATAGAGGCTCTTGTTTAAGCCTTAGACCAATACAATAAGACTCACTTTGTGTCTTCAAGCTACAGTTGTTTCGCTTCTTTATGCAAAACTTTGTTCTTTCACTCAGAGAAGGACCTCTTTATTTTTTTTTCTCTTGGCTCTTTATGCTCTGTCTCTCTCTCTCCCTCTCAGGTACTTATACATCTTTCTTGCTCATGTCAATATTTTTATTCATTCCAAAGCACATCATTGTGATACATACAGCTTAATAACTTATACCATTTACTCATTTTAGGGGAAAAAAAAATCCAGTACTTACTTTCTTGGTTTAATTCTTGTTTGTCAATGAATATAGCGTTATGATGTTTCAAGCATTATAGTTCTTTTTTTTTTCCTCAGTTTATTTTGTGACAGATTGTCTAGCCTGATAGGGTGCAAAACATTTAAAACTTTCGTACTTGATTTATTTGAATGATTAGTCCAATTCAGTACCTTCATTTTGTTAGGCAATTTTATTGCTATTACCACACACTTGATTGAAACCTTATTAATAATAGGAAGCTATAGACAGAAAGTGTCAATCTAATTTTCCTAGAAAAATCTTACACAAACTGAAAAACGTGGCAGTCTTTGACATTAAGGAATGCATAGGATTAATATTTGTAATGTATGAGGTAAATTTCATGGAATAAACATCTAACTCTGATTAGTTAATGCCATGAACTTCAATGCATCATTCAGGTAGACATTACAAATTTGGATCTTCAGAAGACAAGGGAAAAGAATGGCATCGCTTACTCCTGGAGTCCTACTAAAGCTTCTTCAGAGTATAAATTCCAATGTAAAAGTTCGTGGAGAATATCGATCCGTTCTACTGCAAGTGATTAGCATTGTGCCTGCCTTAACTGGGTCTGACTTGTGGCCTAATCAAGGCTTCTTCATAAAAGTCTCTGACTCGTCTCATTCGACATATGTCTCACTATCAAGAGAAGACAATGAGCTCATCTTGAACAACAAGTTGCAACTTGGGCAGTTTTTATATGTTGATAGGGTGGAAGCTGGAAGACCAGTTCCTATTCTTGTTGGAGTGAGACCGGTCCCAGGACGCCACCCTTTTGTGGGGAATCCAAAGGATTTGATGCAAATGTTAGAGCCATCAGAGGGTCCAGTCCAATCTGACAATGAAGGAACAAATGGCACAAAATTGAATGAGTTATTGGAAGTGAAGGAGGAAATCTCAAGGCAGAAAATTGTAATCAAAGAGGAAAAGGCAGCTGTTGCATCCAGGTACATGCAGGGTGTTTTGACACCAAATAATGCTAAGGCAAGTGTGGCAGAATCAAATGAAAGTGGGAAGAGCAATGAGAATGAGAATGTTGGAGCAAGTAAGAAGATTGGATTAGTGAAAGGAAAGCAGCAAGAGCTGAAAGGTCAGGTATGATTCTTGCTTGTTTGACATATATTCCAATCTTAAAGGAAAAAATACACAGTTTAGGACTTTTTTTATCCTGCTTTCTTTGTCTAGGCAATATTTGTTGGAAATTATATCAGTATGTTAACAATTGAAAAGCCATTGGGAAAATTTTAGAATATAATAATAATAATAATATAAAAAATATATGTGCGCCATTAATTAGAATGTCATGTTTTTCTGCAGTACAACCCTGAAATCCTAATGTAATTAGATTCTGCAAAGCTCCTGATACAATAAAAATGTGAGGTACATACAGTGAAATAAGTGAATTAACAAGAACTATTTATAAGAATTAGTAAAGAAAGAGTTTATATACATCAAATGAAAATAGTGGTGTGCATTATTCAGAATTATTTAGGATTTATTGTCCCCTATAAGGAAAAAAAAAAAAAAGAAGCAATTTCAGACAATGATTCATGTCAATGGGACAATCAAATAAATGATACATGGTTCATATGATGGGCTCAATGAAGAAATGTTAGTCAAATGAAGCTTAAATGTGTGTAAAAAACCTATTTAGTGACGATCATTTGTACGATCATTACAGACACGCTCAATGACTCCTTCCCGAAATCGATCTGATGCACTTTCATCAAAGCCAGACGTAGCTGTATCTGACAACAAGGAGACTGCAGTGCCTTCGAAGAGCACTCCTGCAAAACGTACTTCAAGTAAACAGGAAAACATGAACTTTAATTTTTTATCAAACAATAAAGACAAAAACCAATCAGCTGAGGCAATTTTATGGGCTTCTCTACCTGCTAAACTTTCGAAGCCAGGGAAGGTAACTTTCCTTGTTTCCTCCACTTCCATTAATTATTTTTTATTCTTATACAACTTCTATATTTCATAAATTAGTTATATGGTTACTGTTTCATCTGCCACATTGACAATTCAATGGATATCTTTTGCTGCTTCTTTTATGGTAGCATATATGGCAGTACTTAATTTGAAGAAATACATTCATCCCGCTGCATTTCACTAAAATTATGGCCAAATATGCCTTGCATTGCCTACTATCCGTTATCAGTTTTTGTTGACTGAGTAGATGGTCTATTAATAAATTTAGAATTGACATGGGAAAAATACCTTAAAACAGCAAAATATCACAATTTCTTTACAATCACTAAGTAATTCTTCTTTCTTTTCCTTTATTAAAATTTTATAAGGGAATGCTTAGAAGGAGAAATTTAGCTTCTTTGGTTGCAGCAGAAGCTCAAAAGGAGGCATCCACAGCTGCAACTCTTGTCAAGTGCCTCAAGTAAGTTCATTTCATGACAAAATCATTCATTTCAAAAAATATCACCATAAAGGAACCAGTTTATAATTATATCCAAGTCTTACTTGTGCATTTTTCTTTCAGTATGTTTGCTGATCTCTGCGCATATTCCTCACCAGAGAACCCCCACCTATATCTCACCAAGTTCTTCACACTATACCAGCTCATTGAACAACCAAATGTAGCAGATCCATTAAAGAATAAATCACTTCAGTTATTGACTCACCAATCTGCTCCAAACACAGACAAAACTAGCAAAAAGGCTGGTCTTATTCACGGTAAAAGTATGTTAAAGTCTCCAAAGCTCCCTATTGAGTTAAGTGGGACTGAGAAATCAGAATGGGCTAAAGGGGATGGTGCAAAAGAGATCAAAGAACTTAGAGAGGTTCTCTTAAATGAAACAAGATCTTGGTTTTTGAAATTTTTGGAGGGAGCATTGGATATTGGATTTCGTGTAGTTACCCAAGAGAAGAAAGGTAAGGACAGTGCAGGACGGCGAATGGAGCCAGACAACCATATTGCTGTCACATTGTCACAGCTTAAGCATGCAAATGAGTGGTTGGATAAACTGACAAGCAAATTGAGCTCAGAAAATGATGGATTAGCAGAGACAGTTGAGCGGTTGAAGCAGAAAGTTTATTCTTGTTTGCTTGCTCATGTAGAGTCTGCTGCATCAGCTCTGGAGAATCGTAGTTGATTGATCAACAAAGGATGGTTTTAAAAACTTTGTTTGTCTTATGATGTTTGAAAATAACTTATGGTTAAGGTGACGTGGATTGCTAACTACAGATGATAGGAGCGGAACAATGTTCTTGAGGTGTTGGCCAAACAGGTTTGTATTGCAAATTATTTATTAGTTTAGTTGTGTATGAAAATAATTAAGGCCACCAAAGGTCCATATTAATGTAAATGGTGTGTGTGTGTGTGTGTGTTATTTCCTCCTTAATGGATCCTCTACCTAATTTAAAGAATAAATAGAACGATATGTCAAGAATATGTAGGACAAATGATTATGTATGAAGATGAAACATTGTGATACTACAATCTTTTTTAGACCCTTAGCAAATGCATCTTTTGAAGTAGAAGTTTCAAGACAAACTTGCAGGCAACTTACCTCTTTTATTACAAAGCCTGCTCAATGTATTTAACCTGTACTTGCAAGAAAGAGGGTCCAAGCTGGAGAGCTAGAGCACATGCAAAATTCTCAGATCTTCATTCTGATATATCTGGCATGTGCCCTGCTTCTCCAGCATGGCTCACCCTCTCCCTGTCTCCATTTCCTGGAGGCTGAAAGTTCAAAAGCATTGGTTAAATAGCTTATTGTTTTGACTTAGAACTGGCACTTATATGGTTGGTAGATATTAAACAACATTGTTGAATAATGGGATACAAGGAATTCCAAGCACTTTTTGTATATAGTAAAATGTACTTGTATGGTTATGATTAATGCTGTCCAAGGCTGACGACCTTTCATGGATCCCAAATATGAAATTGCAAATGCAAGCGTTTTTTTTTTTTTGGGGTGGGAGAGTGGTTGTCTTGTGGTTTGCTTATAAAATAAGAATTTTTATGTCACGCATTAAGCAAAAATCAAATGCTAGTACCAAACAAACTTTGGTGAAGTGACCGTTGAAGTTTGGCTGCCAAATAAGCTGTTAATGAAGTGTCCAAAGCACAAAAAATTTCAGGTAAATATATGAGGTAAACCAAATGCAAACATAAAGTAGTACCCCACAGGGTATGGCAGACCACCCACCATGGCCTAGTTGGAGATCTAAACAAACTGTACTCACACCATCCCTTACCAATAGGGATCCTATTGTTGAATCAGGTAGCTTCAAAATAACCGTCGGATTCAAGAATCCTTAAAAGGTACAATTGCCTCCCAAGAACATACATTCTTACACAAAAGTAAAATTATAATAATTTAAATGGTTTATTTGCTCCTAGCGTGAGAGAATGTATTTCTTTTAGGCAAATGGGCATGCCCATGGAAATAAATTGATTCCAACGTGTTAAAAGGAAGACAATATAAATGATTAGATTATATGCTTTTGTAAGGTATACTGCGCGCGCGCACGGTTGAATTATTACTTAATGAGATGGGAACTTTTTTCTTTTTTTTTTTTTGAGAAAAGAAATGCATTTTTTCTTTTAGTTTTATAGATGAGGGAAAGGAAATTTGAACGCTAAACATCTCTTTATTGAAAACATTTGAAAGTGTCAATTGATCTTCAAGGCACTCGGCAACAATCGCAATCTCATACCTGTACCACCAATATTTGCAATAATAGACCATTTTATATATGGAATTTTATACCATTAGTATTACTTGAAACCAAAATATGCCACCTCTACAGGTCGTTTAATGAAAAAATAAATAAATAAAAAGAGCTAAAAGTTGTTTTAGAGGGAGGAGGAAGAAAGGAAAATTGTAAAAATGATAACTGAAACATAAATCAATTACAAGGAAAACTGTGATACACGTCATTTTTGCATATGTTTGGACTCTGGATGTGAGGAGATGGGGAGATAGGAAAGGAAAGGGAAGGGGTCATCATCAAAAGGTAAGGGCCGAAGCAGGGCTTACAATGACCACCAGAATATCTACATAAACGGTTATTACATCAACAAAAGTTACAAAACTATCGTGTACCTCTCTGCTTCAAGAAACTTTCTTAATCACTTTGAGGGAGTTCCAAATATATACCAAGGTTTTCAATACTGTCTGAAAGTAAGATTCAACCGGCCAGGCCGGAGTTTTGTTTCTTCAAGCAAGGACTTTGGTGCACTGTTTGGGTGAATGGCTGTAACACCATGAAAAATATGCCTAGATTTTCCACCGAATATAAGAACATCTCCGGATTCCAACACAACCTTCTCTGCCTTGTCAACATCCCTCTGATCACCGTATAAGAAGTCTGCCTTGTCACCAATTGAAAAAGAGACCACAGGTAAACCTTTAGCAAGACTGTCTGGGCTTTCATCACAATCCTGCATGGATTTGAAGTCATTAGCTGTCATAGAAACTTCACAAAGCCATAGTTAATGAGGAACCTAGAGAAACAAGTGAGGTGCAAGTTATGGATGAATAATTAATGAAAAATAAAACATAATCAAGGAAGGAAGAATTTCCAAGAATAGAAATTGCAAAGAAATTGATAAGTCAGATTATATGGGTAAGGCACACCTGATGGAGACCAAGTCGACCATTTTCAGAGTAATAATTTACAAGACAAATGTTTGGTGACATCCAGGGAAGTATGCTTTCTACATTGCTTGATTTGGAATTTTTCTGAATAAGGGAATGGGAATCTTCAATTGATTTTTTTACCAACTCATAGAATTCAGCAGGTATAGTGGGTGGTTTAGCCTCATCAACTGGACGGTGATCTCCATAGTTACCTGTCTCAGGGTCCCAATTTTTACCGAGGCACATCATCTTCAATCGCAGTTTTGCTCCATCACGGTAACCTGGTTGGTAGAAACCTCCAGGACCCAGACCAAGGTCTCGGCATTTTTTTACTATTTTGACCTGATCACTGACTGATATGTAACTCTTTAGAAGGACCATCCCAGCCCTCAACACATCTCCATTTTGCCCCTCCAAGGAGGACTTGATTTCATTCCGCCTTTCTCTATTCTGTACAAGTAAAGAAGGTTTGAGCATTACAGTTTTCTCAGATTTGGTTGGGCAGAGATCAAAAGAGTCAAGTATTGTGGAGTGCTCAGAATGCTCTAAATTTTTATGGCCTGCAGAACTTTTTGGATCCTTGCTTGAAGATGGCTCTAATATTTTAGCAGATACAGAGAGGGGCTGAGTCTCAACCTGATGGACAGAATTTTTTTTCAACTTGGATTCCACGTCCACCTCCAAACTGGCTCTTTCGTTGGAAGGAGCTGCTTGGTGCGGGAGATCATCCGGTAATGTTATGCTATCAGCAGTCCCCACACTTAAGATTTTACCACTCTGAATTCTCCCTGCATCCAAGTCCTCAGAATCAGACTGCCCAGACAATTGAGGAAAATCCTGTTTATGGGCTGAATCTGGAGTACCCATGCACTTGAATTGTTTTGATCTACTGCCTACACTCTCTGGTGAATTTATTCCTTGTTGAGACCTCACTATATTAGCAAAACCATCTTTGCCACCATATGAATGCCACTCCTGCTGGGTTTTGCTACCAAGTTTGGGTTTATACTCAGAGTTCTTTGGAACACTACCCTGTGACATTTGCTGCAAATTATTCCTTTTGCCTATGGAGGATCCATCCTCACCACCAACAGTATCCTCAGCAAGTCTGTCTGCCCCAACCTGTAGTTTGTATAATACAAAAAATAAAACAAACTCAAGGTTAATCAAAACCAATTACTCAAACTCAAATCCCATAAACACTCATAAAATCAAACGATAAATAATGGAAAGAGAATGCAATCTGTAGTTCGTAAAGTACAGTAAATAAAACAAACCCCAAGTCTAATCAAACCAATTACTTAAACTCAAATCCCATAAACACTCGTAAAATCAATTGATGAATAATGGAAAGAGAATACAAACAGGACAATGAATTTGCTTCAAGCATATATTCTCAGTACTTAATTTCAAGCAACTTCAAACAATGACCAGCACCCGAAACCCCGCCCCCCAAAATGACAACAATACCAGACAGCTGAGAAATTGAGGTGTTATCCAAGATGGAAACAAAACTATCAAATTCACCATAAGTAAATAAAATGAGTGTAACATTTCTCAATCTTCCTTTATACCAAATTCCTGTGTGTGTATATGTATAAATTAGATAACACAACCTGGAATTTCTGTTGTATTTATCTTATATAAACATTAAAAACTTACACAGTCACGCGAAAGCTGTAACACATAACATATATCATATCACATTTGTAATGAAATTATCCCTATCATGCCATGTAAATATTGTATAATCCAATCATTATACAATCATAATTACATAAATTCCAAAATTTTGACACATTACACATTAATTAGACAATCATAACCAACTTTTCTTACATATTCAACTTGGGTCTATTTCAAATCTTTCACAATATTCCTTAAACTAATCCAACAATGACAAAAACCCATATCTCAAATTTGCAACTTTTTACATAAACATGTCACATTTCACATCATAATAAATAAATAAATAAAATTAACCAATAACCGTACATTTCCCATATATCATAACACCTTCAACAAATAGAGAAATCACAGATTCTACAAAGACTCTATCTTTTCCATAAAATAAAAAATAATGGGAAAAAGGGTGTGGCACAATTACAGGGCTGTGACGATGCACTGAACCACCAGTCTCTTTTTTAACCCAATTGGCTCCAGTGCTCTTAGCTCTGCCATGGCCAGTTCCATGGTGCATGTTTGTTTTGGTGGTTGTGATTATTTGCTTTTATTGAAAGGGAAAGTTTGAGACTTTTTGAGCGTTTGATGATCTTTGATGATGATGATGATTAACACAAACTCTGCTCTGGGTTGGCTGAGTTTGTGTGTGTGTGTGAGAGAGATAGAGTCAGTCACAAAGAGTAAAGTAGAGGATGGGGTTATATAACTTGAAGCAGAAGGAAAAGGAAAGGAAGAAGGCGAAGGGTTTTAACTTTTAAACCCTTTTCTCTTCTCCAGACCGAGGGGCTAAGAATCTAATAAATAAGTGATTTAAAAAAAAAAAAAAAGTGAAAATAAGGGATGTTTTGAACAAATTAATCCTTTCTGTCCAACTTAAATTCTAAAATTTTAAGGGGATATTATTTATACGTATTTTTATAAATAAAATATTAAAATTTGATTTTTCAAATAAACCAAATCAAATAATGGAGCATTCTACAGTAGAAACTGTAGAATGACCCATCAAATTATAAGGTGTTATTAAGAAAGTTATGAAAATGGATTTATTAATTTTTAAAATTGGAAAAAGATTTAAGGATAATTTAAAAATAAAAGTAGTAATGTATGCCCTTTTTTTTTTTTTTTTCAACTTTTCTTCCTTATTTTTTCTTTACTCAAATGTAGGGTTCAAGCATCTTTATAAATAAATAAAAAAATTTTAAAATGTAGGGTTAGAGCTTTTTCAATATGGTGTCAAAGTATTTCTTGTTAAAAGCAAAGTGTAGTCCTTTACAAAATTCTCTGTAAAAAGTGATAGTAACGATTCTCTAAAAGTTTATGCTACCATATGGTTAGACACAATTAATGATGATATAATACATGACTTAACAAAATTTACTCAATGCTTCTACCCAAAAATAAAATAAAAAATTTACTCAATACAACGCAATCAAAAAAACTACATAAGTGAATACATACATACATACATATATATATATATATATATAAGGGATCAAGACCCTCTTGTAACTTAATTGGTACCTCTTGAATGCCACCACGTGAATGCCACTCCTGCCTGTTTTTGCTACCAAATTTGGGTTTATAGTCAGAGTGATTTGGAGCACTACCATGTGACATTTGCTGCGAATTATTCCTTTCCCCTATGGAGGATCCATCCTTACAACAAACAGCCTCCTCAGCGAGTCTATCTGCTCCAATCTGTAGTTTGTATAATACAATAAATAAAACAAGCCAAAGGTTAATCAAAACCAATTTCTCGAACTCAAATCCCATAAACACTCATAAAATCAAGCAATAAATAATGGAAAGAGAATACGACCTGTAGTTCGTACAATAAATAAGTAAACCCCAAGTTTAATCAAAACCAATTACTCAAACTCAACTCCCATAAACACTCATAAAATCAATTGATAAATAATGGAAATAGAATACAAAGAGGATAATCAATTTGCTTCAAGCATGTATTCTCAGTACAGCAACTTCAAACAATGACCAACACCCGAAACCCCGACCCCCAAAATGACAACAATACCAGACAGCTTAGGAATTGAGTTTTTGTCCAAGATGGAAACAGAACTATCAAATTCACCATAAGTAAATAAAATGAGTGTAAAATTTCTTAATAACAAATTTCCGTGTGTATATATTTAAACTGGATAACACAACCTGGAATATCTGTAGGATTTATCACATATAGACATTAAAAACTTACGCAGTAATGCAAAAGCTGTAACACATAACATATATCATATATGACATTTGTAATGAAATTCTCATATTATGCCAGATAAATATTGTGTAATCCAATCAGTACACAATCATAGTTACATAAATTCCAGAATTTTCACACATTACACAATCATGACCAATTTTTCTTACTTACTAAACCCACACCGTCCTTTTCTATTCAAATATTCAACCTGGGTCTTTTGCAAATCTTTCACAATATTCCTTAAACTAATCCAACAATGACAAAAACCCATATCTCAAATTTGCAACTTTTTCCATAAACATGTCACATCATAATCAAAATATTAACCACTAAATGTACATTTCCCATATAACAAAACACCTTCAACAAAATGAGAAATCAAAAATTCTACAAAGACTGCATTTTTTCCATGCTAAAATTCTACAATAAGGAAAAAAAAAGGGAAAAGGGGTGTGGTAAAATTACAGGGTTGTGACGATGCACTGAATCCCCTGTCTTCTTTTGAACCCATTGGGCTCCGGTGCTCCTATCTCTGCCACGGCCAGTTCCACGACGCATGTTTGTTTTTGGTGGGGTTGCTTTTACTGGGCGCAGAATGAAGGTAGATGAAGCAATAAAAGGGAAAGTTTGAGACTTTGAGTGTTCGATGATCTTTGATGATGATGATGATGATGATGATGATGAAGAACACAAACTCTGCTCTGGGTTGGCTGAGATTTTGTGTTTGTGTGTGTTTGTGTGTGTGTGTGTGTGTAAGAAATATAGAGTCAGAGAGTAAAGTTTTGTTTTTGAAAATTCAGAGAGTAAAGTAGAGGATGGTATAATATAACTTGAAGGAAAAGGAAAGTAAAGGAAGACGCTGAAGGGCTTTAAAACTTTTTGTCTCCTAGAGAACAAGGGCTAAGAATAAGAATCTAAGGCCGTTACATCATTTTAAATATATGTTTTCAGTTTTTAAATAATATTACACGTATTTTTATATATTTTGTCATTTATATATATTTTTTTTAAAATTAAAAATTATTGTTTAAATACATGTATCAAATGGGCCCGAAATCTTCCTGTCGAGCTTAATGGCTATTGTTTAAATAATAGTTTTCAATGTTTAAATATCATAACACGTATTTTCACAACGCTTAGACTTTGTTTGGAAGTTCATAAGAGAATATAATAGAATGATCATAAGAAAATAAAAATGAATGGAATGGAATGAAATATATTTAAGAAAGGGAAAGGAATGGAAAAGAATGGAATGAAATGAAATTAAATAATCTTGATTTAATGTTTTAGGGTTCGTTTAAGAGTTCATAAGGGAATTGAATAGAATGGAATGGAATGTATTTAAGTAAAGGAAAAGAATGGAATTAAGTAACTTTGATTGGATGTTTTAAAATAAAAGAATGAAAATAAATGGAATGTAAATAATCTTGTTTGAGAGTAATATGGAGGGAATGGAATGGAATCAATTTACATCAATATTACTATTAGATCCCTATTTTAAAATAAATGGTTGAATATATAGGGGTATTTTGGGAGTTTTAGTAAAAAAATCATTAAATTTAATTCTATTTCCTCTCATTCTTCTCAATTTTGAGGGAATGAAAATTTGAGGTTTTAAGGAAATATGGAGGAATGAGTGTTCCCTCCTACCCATTTTATTCCCTCCATTAAAACTCTCAAACAAGAGAATGGAAGAATATTCTAAAATTATTTTTTTCATTCTTTTTCATTCCATTCCATTCCCTCGTCTCAAACGAGAAACAACATTACTAAAAATCTCTTACCAAACTGGATTTCTAAGAAAATAGTATTATTTATGTTTTTATTAAATAGAAGTTAGATAGTATTATTTAAAATGAAAAATTATGAGTTTTCAAAAATTTAAAACTCAAATAAAATATTAAGAATTGATTTTTCAAATAAAATCAAATAATGGAGCATTCTATAGTAGAGTGACCCATCAAATTATAATATTTTGATAGACATGAGGTGTTATTAAGAAAGTTATGAAAATGTATTTATTGATTTATAATATTAGACAAACATATAGGGATAAAATAAAAAGGTCCAGTATGTATGTCCTTAGTGTTGGCCTTTGTGGAGCTTTTTTTTAAGAAAAATTTTTGTGGAGCTAACTATATTTGATTTGAATTATGACCCAATCAGATATAAAAAGTGTTACGATTTTAAATGGGCCAAGCCGGAGCGCTCATAGTCAAGCTTCCTGGGGGGTCCGTTTTTAGCCCATTATGAATTCTGTGCACATGGTAGGAGTATTTAAACAACAGTTTTCGTTGTTTAAACAACACAACACGTATTTTCACAACACTTTTTCATCCACATATATTTCCAAAAAACTTAAACAACGTTACTAAAACAACATTGCCAAACGAGCCCTAGAGTTTGGTGTATTGTTTTGAGTGGAAAAAAAAAATTGTATTACCGCATTTTGTATTTTTCTCTGAATAGTAAAATCCTTACAACTCCGTAGACATAGCCAAATTGCTGGACCACGTAAATCTTTATCTTGTGTAATTGTTTTCTTTGTTGCATTTTTTTTTCTATTTTTTGGATCTCACATATCTAGGAATTTCATGTATAATTCCTACACTTAGGTGTGTTTGGATAGAACTTATTTTGCTGAAACTGAAAACTGAAAACACTGTAGCAAAATAATTTTTAAATGTGTGAATAGTGCTGTGGGACCCATTTTTAATGAAAAAATTGATAAAAAATGAAATTTGTGGGTCCATGAACAGTGCACGGACCCACTGATTGACAGAAAAGTAAAAAAAAAAGGGCCAAACAGTACTGAACAGTACTCCACTGTTGCGCTTGTCCCCTGAAACGCGTGTAGAAAAAAAAAAAAAGCAAAATGCAAAACGCAAAAGTAAAACTCGGACGTGAATCCAAACTTACACTTAGAGTATACATTAATCATCTATTTTATGAAATACTAGGAAAAGTGGCAAACTAAATGGAATGGATTATGGATATAAAAAAAAAAGGAATGGAGTATGAAGTAGTAATGTATCCTCTCTTCTTTCATTCTCTTTTCTTTTTCTTTTTTTTCTTTTTTTTCTTTTTTTTACTTTTCTTCCTTATTTTTCTTTACTCAAATATAGGGTTAAAGCTTTTTCAGAATTGTGTCAAAGTATTTTTGTTAAATACAAATGTTATCCTTTACAAAACTCTAAGCAAAAAGTGATAGTAAGAATTTATCTAAAAGTTTATGCTAACATATGGCCTGACGTAATCAATGATGATATATCACATTGTGACTTAATAAAATTTACTCAATGTAATGCAATCGAAAAAACTACATAAGTGAATATATATAACCTACATATAAGAGGTCAAGAGCCTTTTGTAACTTAACTAGTACCTTTTTAGTGTTTTCAATGGAGCTGCCAAGAATTCAAAATCCCAAGTTCTCAATGTATTTGTTGAATCTATCAAAAAAAAATAAAACAAACAAAAATCCTTACAGATATGGGACTGGTCCTAATAATCTTGCTAACGCAATAAAAAAAAAAAGTCATTAATATATTTCTCCATCATATTAAACTAACCCAAGAGATGCCAAAAGCCATGCTAATAATCTTGCTAACACAATGAAAAGAGTCATTGATTTATTTCACTATCATATTAAACAAATCTAAGAGATGCTAAGAGACTTGGAATTCAATTTGTTGCTACCTCTTGGTGTTTCTAAAACATTTATGGTTCAAATCCTCCCTCCCTATTGTAACTATCGAATTATCACTGCAACAATAACAACAACAAAAAACTAATAGATCATTCATAAGCCCATGCTAAAAGTTTTATAGATTTAAATGATGACAAGCCACAAGAGAAAATGTACTTGTTATTTTAGTATCGTACTAAAAAGCACTTCGTAATCCATATAGCCAAGGTTCTTCTAATGTTAGGATTTTAGGTTCAAATCTTTCATACCCTATTTGTTGCAACTTGCAAGGAAGAAAGCACATTAGTTAACATAATAAAATGAAAATTCATATGCATAGGGGTTACATTAAAATAATGCCTAAATATTTGATTTAATAAAATTTAACACTTATAATATGCATGATAATCTCTCTCTCTCTCTCTCTCTCTCTCTCTCTCTCTCTCTCTATATATATATATATATAGAGATTTATTTGATCTTCCCTTAATTGTAAGTCAAATAAAAATATATATGAAAATTTAGGTTTATAAGATTTTCATTAAATTTATTGGTAAAAATATAATTTTCAATTAATAGTCATAGAAGGAAAAAAAATATTTAATAATTAATACATTTCTTAAAAACCCTTCAACTATAAAAGTAAAATTTCACACCTTTATAATATCATAAATAAAGCCAACTTCCTCTTTTTTTTAATGGGAAAATTACACATTTCTACCATGAACTATGACTATGATTACACTTGAACATTTGAATTATTGAAACATATGATCGACCCCTTAATTTTAAAAATATATTACACTAACCTTCTACTAAATGTTTTGTTGTTAATTACGGAGTATGATGGAATTTAGCAACGAATGACTAATTTACCATTTTGATGACTATCTTAAAGAGAGGAGTAAAATGGTCTTTCAATATTTAATTCTATCATACTTAATACAAAAATAGATAGTGGGGGGACATTGAAACAATTTTAGGGGGGTCAATTGTGTGTTTTAATAATTTATGGGATTAACAAGTGTAATCATGGTGAAAGATTAGGATGGAAAAGTATAATTTATCTTATTTTAAATGTAGTTTATATATATATATATATATATATATATATATAATGTAGTTTTAAAATATGACTTTTCTTGTGCACTTTATTTTTTGCATTGGACACAAACAAAAGGATGGGATTTTTTTCACAAATTTAGAGGAATCATTAATTTTTTTTATATTGTTTTTAGAGGATTTTTGTTTTATTTTTTGAGAAATGTTTTTAGAGGAATAGGATTCATTAATTTGACGCTTTGTTTAGTATTTACATAGGATGAGTCATTCCATTTTAAAGAGCCACCATCCAAAACTAGACCAATTTGTAGAACTTTTTATCCAAATGAAAATCAATAAAATTGAAAATTAGAAATATTTATAAAAATTAACCATAAAGAGAAATTATAGTTTCAAAAGTGAATATTATTGTGGACTATAAATAATATATAGCATCGTCTTTTTTTTTTTTTTTGATGAATAGAATCGTCTATTTTAATTTATAAAAAGTGATTGATTTAAAAATTTTGAAAGGATGCACTTTATATATCCGCCAAGTTTGTATTGCATATATATTAAAATTTTCTTTGAGGATTGCATTCTATTAAGTAATGAATTTGATTGAAATCAGTTTTTAATACAATGTTCGTATGTATATTGTTAGGACCCGTTTGTTTAGACCCCCAACTTGTGAACAATTGATGGTGGTCCAGTGAGCCCAACACAATATATTTGTTAGAGAGTGGATCTTACAAGAAAGAACGTTTTAGCCAATTAATTATGGGCCTTAGTTGAAAGGGATTAAACCAATTAGAAAAACACCACAATGCGAGAATAGCACTCCTCAGTCAAGTCCGAGGATAAATTGTTCTTATATTGACTCAAGCTTTTTTCTAAATACAAGGTGTTCTATCTTTCTCCCAGAGACTACCTACCCCATTTTTTATGGAGGCCATTCCCTTTTATAGTCTTGTCCTCTTCGATCCCAGCCTTCCACTTGTTAATTATGTGGGTGATCTCCTAGATGCTTGTCCCATCAAAGACATCCTAACAACTTTGTGAGTAGTAGTGAACTGAGATATCTTTGTTGAGGGGTTATTTTCACATAAATGCGGCCAGTTGGTTAGGTGCAACACATTTAATGTGGTGGTAGCAGCCTTTCTCCCCAGATATTTCTTCTTTTGTTGTTGGTTACCTTGCTTGAAGCTTATCCATAAAAGGAAGGATTATTTTTTGTACAACATGCCAAGGAATACTGGGCTCCAACCTTTCATAATGCTCTCTCGAGGAAACCCGGCTCCTTATGAGCTACCATCTGTTTGTTGTTATACTTTCTTGTCCTCTGCTCAATGATCCCCAAACTTAATAAACCCTACTACCATCCTCAAGCACCTAAGTATCCTCGAACGCAGCCTACAGCCCAATACTCTTGCTCGGCTTGTTTATACTCACATATATCATTAAATTAGATATCAATTGGTTTTGTTATAAATGAAGTTCAACACTAAATCCCTTATTTGATGATAAAATACTTTTATAATTGAGGTAATTTGAACCACCAACAATATGAATGATTAATTGTGCTAAAACTTTTCCTATAAAAAATAAAAAATTGTACTAAAAGTCTAAAGTTTTTTTTTTTTTTTTGAAATCCAAATATTTGGATGAGAAATTGAAAACCCATTATAAATGGGCCAAAAGAAAAATTATACTTTATACAAATTTTAATATATATATATATATATTATACAAGATAAAAATTATACTTTAGAATAATTTAAGTGTATATGTGTATGAAGTTCCTTTTTAGAGACTTGAATCTCAACTTTTGTCCCCCACACCCTACAAGCAAATTATACTTGTGGAGTAACTATCGCGTTAAGGGTGCACTGTGGTTTTTAATATTCAAAATTGTGTATATGGTTTTTTATTTTTATATTTTACCTCTAATCATAAAATTTAGCTGCTTTTAATTATTTTTCTATTACATACTTACAAGTTGAGTAATGCTATAAACATTAATTATTTTACAATATTTTTACAAATTGATATTGTGGACAATTTCTTACGGGTTTTCATTTAAGTCTACCATTAACATCGTTTTTTTATTTACCAATAATCACTTACCACAATATTTTTTTTGTTTCTTAAAAAAAAAAAAAACTCATATTAGTAATTTGTAAATTTTTTTACAAAATAGTTTGTATTTCCAGAATTACTCTTTCAAGTTACGTTCATTCGTTTCTCAAAAAAAAAAAAAAAAAAAAAAGTTACGTTCATTCATCCTGCTTGATAATTCAAAAACGTAAATAAATAAATTACATTAAAAAAAAAAACGTAAATAAAAAAGGAAAAAAAAAAGAAAAAGAAAAAAAGAGTTGGATGAGAATTAGATAGGTTACATTATTATGACAATATATCACGGCTGTGTAAGTTGTACCTTTTGAGAATAATAATGTTATTTCCAAATTGGCCTTCCAAGGTACAATACCTTAAAGCGCGCACTCTCTCATTATTTTTGGTCCTTCAAAACCAAACCCCTCTATTATAGCCATATTGTCTCGGTCAGATTCTGAGCATTGTCATCACCGTCCCTCAGATCCTTCACATCAAAAGCAAAGCCCAAATGATATAAACCAGGTATGTCCATTACATATTAAAAAAAATACACAGTAAAAACTGTGTCTTTGTTATTTATTTAAGGTTGTTAGTCTGAATTTCCAGATGGGAATGGCATTTTTTTTTTCAACAAATTGTTCATTTTGGTTTAATGGGTATTTTTAAAAATGAATAAAGATATGATTTTGGTGGCTCATATGGCTTGGTTTGGTGCCTTGTGATATAGATCATTGGAGATCTTGATTCAGATGGGGAATGCTTATCATTTTGTATTATCACAATTGAATTCATAGCATGTGATGAAGAAGAAGAATTGGGTCATTTTGGTGATCTCTTATGTGTTTTTAGTGAATATAAAAAATGGGTTTTTTTTTTTTTTTTTTTTTGTTCTTTGTGGTTTTTAACAAATGCCTCTCTAATGCCCATCACAATGAAATATGTCAATATTGTAAGAACCAAATCATGGGTCTTTTTTTTTTTTTAATGGGAGTTTGGTCATTTGGATTCTGAGAGTAACATTTGAAGAGGTGAGTTGTCAAGATGTGACCTTGCTTAATAACTAATTGTGATCCATTAGAGTTAAGAGGAACGATAGATGGTGTTACCAGGACAGATATGATTATGGACTCTGCATGTTAAGCTTAAATGGCAGTAGTTGTTCATGGATGACTGAGAGAGATAAATTAGCTGTTAGATTATGTGAATTTAGTGGTTTGTTATGGTACTAAGCTGAGTTATTTGTTAATTTGTATATCAGTTTCTTATTTGTGTAGGATTGTTGTCTTCATAATCTCCTGGTTTTGGGATAATGGCTAACATATTTGAGTCATTTTTGTATAGCTGAAAAGGTCTAAGCTGAAGATGGTGAAGCTAACTTTGATTGCTCGTGTAACTGATGGTCTTCCACTAGCAGAGGGTCTAGATGATGGCCGTGATTTAAAAGACGGTGAATTCTACAAACAGTAAGTCAAGGCTTTGTTTAAAAACCTATCAAGAGGTCAGAATGAGGCTTCAAGGATGTCAATTGAAACTGGCCCTTACATTTTCTAGTATCCTTGTGAGATTTTTCATGCGTGTGTATTTTCCCAGTATAACTTATGAGCGATAGAAACTGCAGTATTATTTCTGGTACAATCTGGAGTATGCAATCTCTTTATAGTTTAGAGAGTATTCAAACACAATGTGAAACCCAACTTGATTCAATCTGGCCAAAAATTTATTGCAATTAAATTTGAGGTTGGCTTCAAGCACAATGTGAAATTATGGAGATTTTATGAGACTTTTAGATGATTGTGAGATATTGAGTTCCTTGTACGGGTTGCTGTCTAGTTAAAATTGTTCTATTATATTTAACGGATGCAAGATTTGATGGGGATAGCAGCTTCAGTTTAGAAATTATGCTGTCTTTTTCAACATGTCTTTATGCTGAAGTACCCTACTTTGCATAAAAGAGACTCAGTTAGAATTTCTTTCTTTTTACATAAGTTGGACATCTGATCTTCTTTTCTATATGCTCTGTTAAAATAATAATTGTGTCTGAATGTGGAACAATCTTAATGTTACATTGACGTAAGTTCTTAGTTATATTATCGAAGGATGCGTTTATTACTTGACAATGTGTGACCATGCTTATCCTAAGAAACTTGCCTTTCAATACCTTGAAAACCTCAAGAACGAATTTGAGCGTGTTAATGGGGCTCAAATTGAAACTGCTGCCAGACCTTATACCTTCATCAAATTTGGTATGTCTAGTCTTTTCTTCATGATTCTTTTTTGTACTTCCTATTCTTTCAGCATTCTTGTTGGTGTTTCTTTTGATGAGTTTAATTTTCCTACTTTTTATGTTTAAAAGACACATTCATACAGAAAACCAAGAAACTGTATCAGGACACCTGTACCCAGTGGAATATTGCAAAGTTGAATGATGAACTCTATGAAGTCCACCAAATAATGACTTGCAATATTCAGGAAGTTCTTGGTGTTGGTGAAAAGTTGGACCGTAAGATATTCCTTTTTATTTTCACAAATACTTAAATTTAATTATGTTATTTTGTTCTGATGTTTGTTTGAAGCTATGCAACATAATCTATTCGCAAATTTTAAATAATGTATGAAATGCTTAAGATCTTGCATTGTTGCATTCAATAAGAAATTTCTCTTTGGTCACCCTGGTGAGTTTATTTCACAGGTCTGCACAGCTTTGTGTGCGCACACACACATAGGGCACCCCAAAAAAAACATTCAATGTCTTAGGATACTTGTAGTTGTATGTGTGTGCTTGGAAATGCATGTATGTTGCTTTGTTGATACGTGGTTGTGTTTAGTCTTGAAAGAAGAAGCTATTATAGATACATTCACCATTGTTGAAATAATGCTAGAGTGCAATCGGTACCTATCCACTCGTAAAGGTACCTCCACTTTGCTGTACCAGAATCCGCACACTGGCATGAGGAGTGTCAAGAACAAAGCCAGGCTTGCTTTGAAGTTCTGGCAAGATGGATTTTGTGGGTTTGCTAGCTATTATCAAAATTTTGTGTTTACTATTGTCTCTAAAGAAACAGTTATTGGCATATTTGCGCTTGGTTGAAACACTTGTTGAATGTGAAGTTATGTTTGTGACATCAAATTATATGGTGTTAACACAAAATAAATTATAGTTTCATAACTCTCTTGTAGGTCACATTCCCCCCCCCCCCCCCTCTCTGTGTGTGAAGGTCACATATTTCTGTTTATCTAGATTTTGCTAAAAAGAAATCAGAAGAATTACTTAGTAACTTTATTTCTTAGACTAGTAATAAATCCAAAGCCTCCCCCCTTCCCCTTCTCTCTCTATCTATCACGCTAATGAGTGCCTTTATTTTTTTCCTTATTAAAGTATTTGTCTTGAATAGTACAACTAATATAATCTCTTTCATATTTCAATTTTGCAGAGGTCAGTGAAATGTCAAGTCGGTTAACATCAGAACCTATATATGCTGATAATGCAAGAGACTTAAATTGACAGGTTAGTTTGATTATTCAGAATCTCGTATATCTACATAGACGGTTATTACATCAACAAAACTATCATGTACCTCTCTGCTTCAAGAAACTTTCTTAATCACTTTGAGGGAGTTCCAAATATATACCAAGGTTTTCAATACTGTCTGAAAGTAAGATTCAATCGGCCAGGCCGGAGTTTTGTTTCTTCAAGCAAGGACTTTGGTGCACTGTTTGGGTGAATGGCTGTAACACCATGAAAAATATGCCTAGATTTTCCACCGAATATAAGAACATCTCCGGATTCCAACACAACCTTCTCTGCCTTGTCAACATCCCTCTGATCACCGTATAAGAAGTCTGCCTTGTCACCAATTGAAAAAGAGACCACAGGTAAACCTTTAGCAAGACTTTCTTGGCTTTCACGATGATCCTGCATGGAATTGAAGTCATTAGCTGTCATAGAAACTTCACAAAGCCATAGTTAATGAGGAACCTAGAGAAACAAGTGAGGTGCAAGTTATGGATGAATAATTAATGAAAAATAAAACATAATCAAGGAAGGAAGAATTTCCAAGAATAGAAATTGCAAAGAAATTGATAAGTCAGATTATATGGGTAAGGCACACCTGATGGAGACCAAGTCGACCATTTTCAGAGTAATAATTTACAAGACAAATGTTTGGTGACATCCAGGGAAGTATGCTTTCTACATTGCTTGATTTGGAATTTTTCTGAATAAGGGAATGGGAATCTTCAATTGATTTTTTGACCAACTCATAGAATTCAGCAGGTATAGTGGGTGGTTTAGCCTCATCAACTGGACGGTGATCTCCATAGTTACCTGTCTCAGGGTCCCAATTTTACCGAGGTACATCTTCCATCGCAGTTTTGCTCCATCACGGTAACCTGTTTGGTAGAAACCTCCAGCACCCAGACCAAGGTCTCGGCATTTATTTACTATTTTGACCTGATCACTGAATGATATGTAACTCTTTAGAAGGACCATCCCACCCCTCAACACAATTCCATTTTGCCCCTCCAAGGAGGACTTGATTTCATTCCGCCTTTCTCTATTCTGTACTAGTAAAGGAGGTTTGAGCATAACAGTTTTCTCAGATTTGGTTGGGCAGAGATCAAGAGAGTCAAGCATTGCAGAGTGCTCAGAATGCTCTAAATTTTTATGGCCTGCAGAACTTTTTGGATCCTTACTTGTAGAAGGCTCATATTTTTTAGCAGATACAGAAAGGACCTGAGTCTCATCCTGATGGACAGAAATTTTCAACCTGAATTCCATGTTCACCTCCAAACTGACACTTAAGATTTTCCCACTCTTAATTCTCCCTGCATCCAAGTCCTCAGAATCAGACCGCCCAGACAATTGAGGAAAATCCTGTTTAAGGGCTGAATCTGGAGTACCCATGCACTTGAGTTGTTTTGATCTACTGCCTACACTCTGGTGAATTTATTCCTTGTTGAGACCTCACTATATTAGCAAAACCATCTTTGCCACCATGTGAATGCCACTCCTGCCGGTTTCTGCTACCTAATTTGGGTTTATGCTCGGAGTTCTTTGGAACACTACCCAGTGACCTTTGCTGTGAATTATTCCTTTTGACTATGGAGGATTCATCCTCACTAACAACAGTCTCCTCAGCAATTTCTGTTGGATTTAGCATATATAAACATTAAAAACTTATGCAGTCACGCGAAAGCAGTAACAAATAACATAGATCATATCACATTTGTAATGAAATTATCCCTATCATGCCATGTAAATATTGTGTAATCCAATCATTACACAATCATAATTACATAAATTCCAAACTTTTGACACATTACACAATAATTACACAATCATAACCAACTTTTCTTACATATTCAACTTGGGTCTTTTTCAAATCTTTCACAATATTCCTTAAACTATTCCGACAATAACAAAAACCCATATCTTAAATTTGCAACCTTTTACATAAATATGTCACACTTCACATCAAAATAAAAAAATAAACCAATAACTGTACATTTCCCATATATCATAACAACTTCAACAAAAAGAGAAATCACAGATTCTACAAAGACTATCTTTTCCATAAAATAAAAAATACTCGGAAAAAGGGTGTGGCACAATTACAGGGCTCTGACAATACACTGAACCACCGGTCTCTTTTTTAAACCCAATTGGCTCCGGTGCTCTTAGCTCTGCCATGGTCACTTCCACGACGCATGTTTGTTTTGGTGGTTGTGATTATTTGCTTTTATTGAACACACAATGGAGGTGGATGAATTAATGAAACTGAAAGTTCGGGACTTTTTGAGTGATTGATGATCTTTGATGATGATCATGATCATGATGATGAACACAGACTCTGCTCTGGGTTGGCTGAGTTTTTGTGCTTGTGTTTGTGAGAGAGAGAGAGAGTCAGTCACAGAGAGTAAAGTTTTGTTTTTGAAAATTCACAGAGCGTAAAGTAGGATGGTGTTATATAACTTGAAGAAGAAGGTTAAGGGTCTTAAACCCTTTTGTCTTCTCCAGACCAGCTTAAAATTTAATGTGAAAATAAGGGATGTTTTGAACAAGTTAATCCTTCCTGTCCAGCTTAAAATTCTAAGCTTTTAATGGAATATTATTTATATGCATTTAAATAAATAAATAAAACTTCAAATAAAATATTAAAATTTGATTTATCAAATAAACCAAATCAATAATGGAGCATTCTACGGTAGAAACTGTAGAATGACCCATCAAATTATAAGGTGTTATTAAGAAATTAATTTTTAAAATTGGAAAAAGATTTAAGGATAATTTAAAAATAAAATATTAGGCAAACGAAATGTTGGAATACGGAAGTAGTAATGTATCTCCTCTCCCCCCCCCCCCCCCCCTCTTTTTTTCAACATTTCTTCCTTACTCAAATGTAGGGTTGAAGCATCTTAAAAAAAAAAAAAAAAAAAAAAAAAAAAAAAAAAAAAACTAGTATTATGCTGGTGCATGGCTTAATAAAAAATATTTTGATAATATAATTAAATTTAATAACAAATAAAATGAAAAAATAATTAATTCAAAATTTAAGATTAAAAAATAAATTGTACTTGGTACACTTAAAAAAAAATTTATTTCTTATTTGATATTTAAATCATTTGTTTTAGTGTTGAACTGTTGATTTCATTCAAATGGTTATAAATTATATCAACCCTAAACCAGCATATGTATCCAAATGTAACATTCTAAATTAATAATAAATAAAAATATAATACTCTAACTTAATGTAACATTCTAAATTACTAATAAATAAATATAACACCCTAACTTAAAGTAATGTTTGTAATTGTACTGTGTTTTAGCCTTTAAGAACACATATATTATTATTTTTTTATCATAAAAAAATAGATATTAATATTACACATGAAAAAAATAATGAATTCAATAATTGAAACAGTTGAAAACAAAATAAAGCCAAAACCTCAATTCATTAATGAAAAAATATCCAAAGTTTTGAACTTTAAAAAAAAAAAAAAAAAAAGGGAGTTAAGTAAAGATAGACTTGCATAGAAATTTGGATAAATGGATTCTCTCGTATCCAATTTCATGTTTGACAGCAAATTTTGCTTTTAATTAAGGAATATAGATTACATGGAACAAAGCACCAAACAAAAGCCATAACAAATTAAATCCATTATAAAATATTGATGTCAACAACAAATAATCATATTATATATAATAAAAAGGCAACAAATATACAAAATCTATTCAATTTAATGAAAGAAAAAAAAAATTACCTGCAAGGTTGTAGGTAGGGTAGAGAGGAGAAATGAAGAATATAGCAAATAATTGTAAAGTACGTAGTATAAATAATGAAACACCAAAAAATTGTGTGTATATATAGTAGGAATTTAAGGTTGTGAAGAAGATGATATGATAAAAAAGAAGTAGTTTAGGTGGAATTCAAATAATTTTTTTTTTTTTTTAACTTTATTATTAGGAAAAAGATGACATAAGATGCAAATATATCCACACAAAAAAAAAAAAAAAAAGTAGGAAAAAAAAAATGCAGGTTCTATCTTTTTTTTCCTTTGTTTTTTAAAGAAACGTAGAAAAAAATGCAAATTAATCTTTCTTTTTCTTTTACGGTTTTTTTTTTTTTTTGTCTCTCTTTTTTATTTAAATTCTATCTTTAGATAATTTTTGTAGGGTCATGTTTTTCAGCCCAAACCCAAGATGTATGGAATCTTGGACCAGTGAGTCCGGTACAATAAATTTGTAGAGAGTGGGTCGAAGAGCTAGGTTTTAGTGTATGGACAACAGTTAACATGATGTTTATCACAGTTCATCCTCGCTTAACTGTGATAAACATCATGTTAACTGTTGTCCATACACTAAAACCTAGCTCTTCGATCCACTCTCTACAAATTTACTGTATTGGGCTCACTGGTAGCCCCTATCACTCGAGAGGCACCAAAAAAAGCTCCTCAGACCGTTGCCAAAGACCAACCTTCTTTGATAAACCTAGTTCATTCTCGCTTAACTGTGATAAACACCATGTTAACTGTTATCCATACACTAAAACTTAGCTCTTCGACCCACTCTCTACAAATTTATTGTACCGGACTCACTGGTCCAAGATCCCATACATTTTAGGCTTGGACTGAAAAACGTGACCCTACAATTTTATTCTATTGATTTTAGGTTTTGTTGATAACATTTTAGATAAACACAACTATTATAGTTGTAAATCAAATACTATTTTCTTTCATTACTTGATTTGTTATATTTATCCAAAAAATATGTATATTAAAATTTTTGCAATTTGGTGAACTGTGTGTGTATATATAATGAGAATTTTAGGCTGTGAAGAAAATGATATAAACAAAAAGAAGTAGTTTAAGTGAAACTCAAATACTTTTTTTTTTTACTTTATTATTAGGAAAAGGTGACATAAGATGCAAATTTATCCACCAAAAAAAAAAAAATGTAGGAAAAAAGAAATGCAAGTTTTATATTTTTTTTCCTTTTACGTTTTTTAAAGAAACGTAGGGAAAAAAAATGCAAGTTCTATCTTTTTTTCCTTTTTCCTCGTTAGGGATTTAAGCGGGGGAGATTGTGATGCCCAATTTGATTGATTGTGTGATGTGTGTAGGTGTGTGATGAGTCCCACATCAGGTATTTATTGGGTTGAATTGGGTTTTATTAACAACTGCAAGGAGCTTCAATTGTGACTAGTCCTTTTGAGGTATAGTGCAGATGTGGCTAGCGCTTTTCCTTGGGTCGTTACATATGATATAAGAGCCGGCCCGATAATCTTGTGTGGGCTCAGAGACACTACCCCACAAAGTGGGCCCTAACGAGGACATTAGGGATATAAGTGGGGGAGATTGTGATACCTCAATTTGATTGATTGTGTGATGTGTATGGGTGTGTGATGAGTCCCACATCGAGTATTTACTGGGTAGATCTGGGCTTTATTAACAATTACAATGAGCCTCAATTGTGACTAGTCCTTTTGAGGTATAGTGCAGATGTGGCTAGCGTTTTTCCTTGGGTCATTACATATGGTATCAGAGCCGGCCCGGTAACTCCATGAGGGTTCGAAGACACTGCTCCACAAAGAGAGCCCTAACGAGGATGTTAAGGATTTAAGCGGGGGAAATTATGATACCCCAATTTGATTTATTGTGTGGGTGTGTGATGAGTCTCACATCGGGTATTTACTGGATTGAACTGAGCTTTATTAACAACTACAAGGAATCTCAATTGTGACTAGTCCTTTTGAGGTATAGCGCAGATGTGGCTAGTGCTTTTTCTTGGGTCGTTACAATACCGACACGACTTGCCGAACTCCGGTGTCCGAGCGGTGATTTTTTTTTTTCGCTTCTCCGACACGTCGCCGACGCGGCTCCGACACAGTGGACATGCCAGCAGTGAAAAAAAAGAAAAAGAAAAACAGAAAATCACAAATCAACCCTCCCTCTAGTGTCTGCCCCGCTGCCCTCTATCCCTCGCCAGTGCTAGATCAGGCTGATTGGCGAGCTCCATAGACAGTCGCCGTCGACGTCGTGCCTTTTGATCTCTCTCTCTCGCTTTTAGCGTGGACAGGACCGACAAGCGACAGGTCCGACCTCTTCTCTTCTCTCTCTCTCTGCATTTTTTTTTCTTTCTTCGCTTTGGCCAACCTTACCTGACTGTCATTGCGTTACTTATAACGCGTTTTTTTTTTTATTTTTTTTAATCCCACTCTCTCTGGCACTGTGTTATGCTATATATATATATATATATATATATATATATATATATATATAAATTTTTTTTTCTTTACTTTTTGGTTTGTACTCTAAATATTTTATGTGTATTATTATACTACTTTAGGTGTTAATTTACTTATTTGTAGTTCTTATATAATTTAAATTCTAGACATAAACATATTTTATGTCTAAAAATATTAAAAATATGCCTAAATATAAAATTTAATTAATTATTTAATTGCCGTGTCCACCCCGTGTTGTGTTCTTATTTTTCAAAAATTGTCGTATCCCCGTATTTATGCCCGTGTTGTATCCGTGTCTGTGTCCGTGTCCGTGTCCGTGCAACTTAGATAAAATATACAAAATATGATAAAACTCAGATGCCCATCATCAAAATAAAAAATAAAAAATTGGTGGGTTTTTGATACTATCATTTGCTTTTGAAATGAGCTTTTTAATGGTCCTTGCCACTCCATTGCATGGTGCCTTCGAGAGTAATCATTGGGGTACGGCAATGCCACACTGGACAGTTACTTCTATTTTTAGAATATGAGTTTGCTAATAAAATGATGAATTTTTCATTGATAATGTTTGATATGGTTTTTGGGGATTGATAGTAGAAGAGTTCACAGATAAGTCACCCTTATTGCCACTCTACAGAACCGTACATGACATTTTCGAAAATAGTTGGATCATTTTCCTTGTTCGAAAATCTCCTCCCTTCTTCCACTACGCCCCAAAGAGTAAACTAGGATTGATTCAGTCATGCTTTCATTCATTTGACATTTGGGTTCTTCTACTTAATTTTGTCGAAATAAAGACACGGAACCAAAAAACAATGCATAAATACAAATTTTACGTATATTTGCTTTTTTACAATCAGCTGGTTAGAAGATCAGAGATCAATGCAAAACATATACAGCTTATGAGATAAAAGTTTCAGCAACTCAACTAAAAACAAATGCCTACATATTTATATATCTTTGGTTTCTTACAGATATAGCAACCTGTCTCTAGCATTCAAGTAATAATCTTGATAAGAGATTACTTATTCCTTTTTTCTTTGTTTTTTTGCTAAAGAAGAGATTACTTATTCACAATTTTATTGTGGTAAGACAGTCACAATTGTAATTAAAAAAAAAGAAAAAGAAGACAATCATAACTAATGTGATTTCACTACAAGAAGCCTCGTCATTCAAGATGCTAGGGTCATGCTTGGGCAACTATCCACAGTGCAAGCCAAGATATCCCTGTAATCCCGGGAGATTCTGAAAGAGTCGTAAACCTTTCCATCCCTGCTCTTCTTGTACTCAAACAACAGGTTTGAATGGTCAAATGCTGTAAGTTTTATGAATCCATAGTCATAGTCTCTAAAGAAACTCCATTTGGTTTGGAGGGTTGTAAAGGGTGAAAGGCTTGCTCCTGCACCACCAGCAACCACATGAATTGTTCCATTCAAGGTGCCCTTATAGTAGTGCTTCTCTTCATTGGTGCAAATATTCTGCAAAGAAAATGGCAATGAATTGTTAGTATAAAAAAGCTTGCAATTCAATACATTTTCAGACTCAATTGCCTGTAGCTAATATTTATCTCACAAGTAGCATGTCCCATGTCTTTTGAAAGGAGGCACTACTATATTTGATAGTTAAGGAGTGTTTGGATATTTTTCAATAATGGTGACTTTGTAAAAAAAAAGAAAAAAAGAAAAAGAAAAAGGGAAATGATAAGGACTACATGAAAATTTTTGTTTCGGTGTTGTGTTCTGTTTTCCAATTATGGAGTGTTTTTTTTTTTTTTTTTCCAAACTTAAAAATTATAATGATAAAAAAAATTTATAGTGGAGACTGGAGAACCGTGACTGTGCAATTTTGACTTCAAGATTTACTTACTGCTCAACTGCCGCAATCCTACTACAGTCAAGATGCTTGCCCTAATAGGCTATATAGACCATTTTAAGTCAGGTCCATGAAGGGTTTGTTCAAAGCATTTATAAGATATTAGAACCAAAAGAGCCAAGTAATCTTAATACACCATATAATTCTGCAAATTCTGTCCTCTTTGTGTGTATCTAGAAAAAGCATATAGAAATGACTTTTAGATGGAAAGCAGATACAGATTTGCTGTCTAAGTAACATCAAGAGAAGTGGAACCCCTTATTACTAATGTAGCTAATATTACTATTGCTGTCCTTGTTGTTTTTGTTTTTTCTTGGAGATTTTCTGCTTGAGAAAAGCTAATGAAAGATAATTCTCAGAGATGGGGAAAAAGTAATCAAATAAGTCTATATTCTACAGGTCAGTAACTCGTTATTTACAAAACATATACATAACATTAGCAGGTTATTCTGAAACCTGCTACCCAAAATCACATTTCATTGTGACCTTATTTGACTTAAGTTTAGAGGCACAATGGAAATGTTGTAGTTTCCTTTGAAACAATTCATATTAACTTCCTTGTTGGAGTGAGATGCATAAAAAAGATATGGATAAGTAACATTCTTTTTCATGCAGAAATTATAAGAATACCTGGTATATGGGACATGTCCTTTCATAATTGTGCACATGGCCATACACAGCAATGTCCACCTTGTATTTCTGCCAGAGCTTTTGCAGGCTCTCCCTCCCCATTGGTTCCTCAAATGATCCTTCAACTGCATAACTGATACCAGATGAATAACCAAGTACTCGATGTGCAAGAAAAATTAGCCATGGTTGCTTTTGCCTATCAACTAATGCCAAGCAATGCTCAATGAACTTGTACTGCTCAGTTCCTTCCCTCCAGTCATGTTCAGTGTCAGCTATGCAGAAGTGGAACATGCCATAATCGGTGGAGTACCTAGAAAATGAAAATAATATTGTTTACGCCAGTTTCTTGCACATCTAGAATTTAAGTCCTATTGTAGGCCACATATGGGGAGATTGATGTACTGGTACAATATTAATAAAACATATAAATATACAGCTATAGGTGAATGCCAATCACTTAGCAATCTACTTTTTCATATAAAAACACAAACATATAGGTGAATGGAAAGCAAAACAAGTTTGAAATGATATTCCTGTACCAGAATTTGGCTCTGTTCTCAGCAGGGACATAAAACATAGTCTTCGCCAACACGCCACATTCCGCCCCCCAGAGTCCATATTCCCATAGAATGATCCAGTCCCTGGCCAGTCACACTCATGGTTACCACTATAATGATTGTTCACCAAGTGGCACATAAGACAAGGTACAAGACAAGTATAAGCTTAAATATTATGCGTGATATTTTAAGATGAAACCTTGCAATCATGTATGGCACTGTTGATGCAATTGGCTCAACCTGTGCAGTAAATTGGTCCCACTGTGAAATGTATCCATTTGCATAACAAATATCTCCAATGTGGAAAACTATATCAATGTTCTTTAAGTCTCTAATAGGCTCTCGAGTAGCGTTAAGAGAGCCACGCTGGAAATTGTTATATTCGTTGGAACCATCAACTTCATCCTACAGAGGGAAAGGTTTAAGCAAAATTCCAAAAACTACATAAAAATTGGATAGGGCTTCATAATCTTAAACATTGATCCTAAAACTTAAAGCAGCAAATTTTTAATACACAGCAGATTTGATCTTGGAGATCAATATTCTGAGTTTAAGAGAATGAAATTACTGTGCATTCAAAGTGAGAAATTGAATATACTACTGTAAGATCAGGCAGATACTTGTACATTTAATATTATAACAAAAAAAAAAAATGCTAAGCAAGATAAATTAGTATGCTACTGATGATAAATATAAATAAACTGCAATAACCCACACACGAGTCATTGATTAGCCATGGCTGCAATATGGGATTTAATAATTTAGATGTACATAAAATTTTCCAATAGAGTTCAAACCTTCCCCATGTCACCAAAAATAACTACACGTTGTAGAGAATTTTGACCAGGATAAGGAGATGCACTAAACTGATAATTGTTGACTCCAAACATATGTACCATTGAACAATTTATGCCCCAGCTTGTAAGTATATCTGAATAATCATCAATAAAAAAACATAATTGAATGTTGAGTTACTCATAAGTTGAAATGCTGAAAGCGAAATTTCAACAAAGTACCCAACCAATAACTTCTACGGTTCCTATCTTATAGTCAAAACTAATCTAGTGAAAATATTCCTATTTCAAATTCAATCCTTTTGGGTCTATGGGTTAGCCCATTGGTTGTTATTGCTGGAGAGGTGTTACTGATTGATGAAATAAGAAAAGAAATTTAAGAGCTTGTGGATTGAAATTTTCACAAAATTTTGGCCAAAAAGTAAAAACTTAAGCTCAAATAAAATTATACAAAGATTAATATTATGGACATATAAATGCATAACAAAGGAGGTGCTGCTCCTCTGCATAAAACTTGGCCCAAAACCCAATTTTTAAGAGTTCACACCTAAAATCAAAATCATATGCAAGAATAAAGATACAACATACACTGCATTGGGCCACAACTCATTCAGAAAACTCATATGTATAAATCCAGGATCCTGCCATCCCACTGTCCTTGCCGGTGCATCTGCTCAAATATAACAATAAGATGAGTTATGGACCAATGGGAAAGAACTCAAGAACAGATTTTGAGTGATATTTCAACAATATTGAAAAGAAAAATGAACCATCATGCAATTCTTTTGCAAATGTGTCAACCTTCTGAACATAATCTGTCCCAATTCTAGGGATAAGTTTATTTTTTTTCTTTTTCCTTTATGCGTGCTGGTGAGTCCTGATGTTTAGAGCAGCAACATTCCCAGATAGTTTTTAAGAAAAAAAAATTCAAACGTACGAATTTTACACACCACACATGCTGTTACGATCGAAAGTCAGTGTCCCAGCTGGAGAATGCACTTGGTCACCTCCTTTTGGACCCCACTCAACAAAAGCTCCTGCTTCATTGATCCCATATCCACTTGTCCATGTCACAGTCATCAGAGTATCAATTCAAAACCGTGTTATCTACTTGAAATTGTAAGCTTCTTAATGTAAAAGCAGTAACCTAAGGTAGCATTAGAATAAGTATCAAATGTTATTAGTTCAAGGAAAAAAAAAAAGAGTAGAAGAAGGTGCTAGAAAACTAGTGGAACAAAAGCTTCAAGGTAAATGAATAGCTTTACAGTACAAAGCAGAACAGGCAGGATAAATACATGTGCTGTGTTGATAGTCTATGCACAAAATAAGCAGACCTACTCTTGTTATGTCATGTATGAGCTTCAATTATTAAAAGAAAATAAAAATTGGACTTACTTCATTCCATTGTTTCCCTTGAGCTAAGCGTGGGTAAACTGGTGCATTTGGATTTGCAAAAGGTACTTGATTTGAAACTGCCACTAGCTTAGGCTATTATACAGAAAATAAATACATAAATAAACAAATTGCAGAAAAGGTCAATCAAGTTCTAAATGCAAATAGCAAAAAGAAAGCTTTTAATGTAAAAAAGAGAGGTCATGAAAATGGAAAAAGAAAATGAAGGAAGACAAGAAGAGAGCAAAAAGGACATAGGTAGAGGCCTTGCAAGAAGCCATCACTGCCAAGGTTTTAAGGAAAATATGGAGTCAGCATTCAGAATAGCAGATATGGATTGAGTTAGCCAACCCAAAGTAGTTGAGATTAGAGCTTTGTTGTATATATACTATAATCCATGAAGCAATGATCACAAGCATTGTTTATATATGAAATTTCCAAAATATCAAAAGTTAAATATTTTTTTCTTTCTTTCAAAGAACTAAACAGGAAAACGTAATATTTCATTGCATAAGAAATATTGCTTCATATAAAACAAATAAGTTATCATGTAAATATGCAGATATTGACATTTGTGAGCATACATTTGATAAGCCACCAGAAAATAGTGCAAATGAGAAATCTAATCTCTGATTAATCAGCTGAAGCTTCAAATATCCTTTACCAGTGTCTTTGTACTCAGGACTGGAGTAGTTTGCAAACTGATACTGCAAAAGAAGACAATCGAGTTCACACTTTTAGCTCCTTTTCTATGCCAAAGAAGTTCAGGGCAAGAAGAATTTCAAAAAGTCAATGTGCTGTGCAGGATGAACCTTGATAGGTGCAGAACATAGTAGTGGAGGATAAACTCTAGGGTTTACTTCAGGGCAGGTGGAAGCACTGAAAATGTTGAAGTGGAAGGGCTTCCAATTAGATCAATGCCATTAAGGTTTATTACAAGCATAACAAAACAAGAAAAGTTCACAAGGTTCCAAATGTGGACTGAAGGTTCAGAAATGCATTGACATTTACTCACTTGAAATTGGCAGGAGAAAATACTCCTATCCAATCATCAGCTGATGGCTTTGGAAACCATACTCCAATGTCACCCATTCTGTAGTTTGCTCCTAAAACAGTGAACAAAACTTGCATCAGCCGCAAAACAAAATCTACATTAAGCACAATTTTAGTGGTTTGATCCCCCAACACAAACTACAATCCACATAGGAAATTCAATGGCCATATTTTATTTTTACAACTAAAAAGCATGCAAACTTGAAGATCATCAAGTTCAATCAAGCAAGTTCCTGATTAAAATACATATTCTAAATGATTAGACAGAGATGAAAGAAGCACAATGCTGTTGAGGCATACCTTTAATCCGAGGACTGTAGGAGAAGCTTTAATATAAGCATCGCGATTAAGATCAACTGTTGCCTTATGAATCGCAATTTTTGACAGAGGCTGATCCCCATGTGACCATGCTTCTTGAAGGGTTGTAAGAACCAAAAATATTGCCAAGGACAACAAAATTAGTCCTCTCATCCCAACCAAGATCTGAGTTCAATAAAAAGGATATAAGTTCATACTTCAAAGTGAAAAACAAAATTGCAACTCCAAAAACATACTTTCAAGAATTAAACTAACTTATTACACACACACATTTTTTTTTTTTTTTCCGAGCACGGTACCTGGGCTGATATTATTAACCGTGCTAACCTTGTACTGCAACCAATATAATATGAAGCTCAAAAGAATGTCAAGATACTATCTTCCCACTAAAAGCAGAATGAATGCAACATATGAATGAAATTGAAACTCCAAAAATATTCTTTCAAGAAGCAAAATTGCATAAAACACATGTAACCAGACAGACTTAATACATACCTTAACTAGCACTGTCAATATAGTCATCATAAAAATTCAGACAGACTTAATACAGTAACCAGCATAATATATAGCTCAAAAGCACTTCAAGATACTATCTTTCCCCCTTGAAAGCAGAATTGAATTGCAAAACACTGGCATATACACACCGATATTATCAACCAAATGAACCCATCAAAATGGAAAGCCCAATCAAATTCCCACAATAGGCTTACATTGCAAGGGTACAAATACACCAAAGAAATACCTCTACTTACTGATTCTACTGCAAAGGAAGCAGAATAACAATTGAGAATCCAAAACAAGCAACTGGGTATTCACCCAAACTTCAGTAAGAAGCACAAGATAAGAAAAAGAAAGAAATTTGGTGCACCTGTAGAGAATTGTACTGCCAAGAACGAAAGGTCAACGTGAAACAAATAAATAAACCAAAGATGGTAAATTTGTAAATAATTTAAATTGAGGAATTTAAGAAATTATAGAAAAACATTGGACTTTGGAATATCTAAGAGAAGATTCGACCGTTGGTACCGAGATTAAAGCTGAGTCGTCACTTGTTCATTGATGGACATACTACGAAATACCCTCTTTTTCCTTCTTTCTTTCGGGTTTGGGGGATTAGAACCCAAGTTTAGTTTAGTTTAAAAGAAGATGTTCACTATATATGTCTGCATTTGGTAGCCTACAAATTTATGGTAGGCTTACAATGCAGTCCTTTTTGGAAGAGAAATGTTACCTTAACGAAATTTTCACAATAAATTTAAGCAACAAGTTATTATTAATTGTTACGAGTAAAAAAAAAAGTAATTTTAGGTGTAGATTCAAATTTGAATCAATAATAACTTGTCACTAAAATTTATTGTAAAAATATTACAGAAATACTACTTCTCTTTTTGAAAAGTTGGTTAGTTTTACGGTGCTAGTGTTTTTAGCATCAGTCATAGATAATTGGGATCAAAACGATATTTTGACTTATATCCCAATTATTTATAAATAAATAATAATAATAATAATAATAAAACTATCATATTAAATCCAAGGAAAAAAAAAAAAAAAAAAACACGCTGGTCCAAAACAAGTAGTTACACAAACCGCTACTATAAAGATAATAGGTATGCCCATAGCCTTGTAGCTGGATTGACATCTCCCCTTGCACAAAGTAATTGGGAGTCTAAAGGGAAAAATGTTCGAATTGTAAGGTTAACAGCATATTGTAACTATCTCAAAATAAAAAGTAAAAGTTATGAACAATGCCACACCACACTGAACAATTGATTCACTGTTTCTTCATCATTAGAACATGAGTTTGCTGATAAAATTATGATGATATTTCATTTATAATGTTTGATATGATCGGCTGGTTGGAAGATCAGAGATCATGATATAGCAGCCTGTCCCTAGCATTCAAGTATTGATGTTGATAAAAGATTACTTATTCACAATTATATTGTGGTAAGACAATCATAATTGTTATTAAAAATTTAAATTAAAAATAAAATAAAAAAGAAGAAGAAGAAAGAAGACAATCATAAGTAATGTGAAGTCACTACAAGAACCCTCATCATTCAAGATGCTAGGGTCATACTTGGGCAACTATCCACAGTGCAAGCCAAGATGTCCCTGTAATCCCGGGAGATTCTAAAAGAGTCATAGACTTTTCCATCGCTGCTCTTCTTGTACTCAAACAACAGGTTTGAATGGTCAAATGATGTAAGTTTTATGAATCCATAGTCGTAGTCTCTAAAGAAACTCCATTTGGTTTGGACGGTTGTAAATTATGTAAGGCTTGCTCCTCCACCACCAGCAACCACATGAATTGTTCCATTCAAGGGACCCAAGCTTATAGTAATGCTTTTCTTCATTTGTGCAAATATTCTGCAAAAAATGACAATGAATTGTTAGTTTAAAGAAGCTTGGAATTCAATACAATTTCGGACTCAATTAATATTTATTGTAGCATGTCCCATGTCTTTTGAAAAGAGGTGCTGCTATATCTGATAGTTAAGGAGTATTTGGATATTTGAGTATAAAAATAAGAATTAAAAAAATAAAAATAAATAAACAAATGTGAGAAGGACAACTATTTCTTGAAAATTTTGTTTTGGTCTTACATGTTTTCTGTTTTCAAATTATGGAATTTTTTTTTTTTGGTTCAAACTCTAAAGTCATAATGATAACAAATATATAAATAGTGGAGACTGGAGAGTCATGTTCAAGTTTTGACTTCAAGATTTACTCAATGTAGAACTGCTGCAATCTTACTGTGATGCCCCAATTTGATTGATTGTGTAATGTGTGTGGGTGTGTGATGAGTCCCACATCGGGTATTTACTAGGTTGAATTGGGCTTTATTAACAACTACAAGAAGTCTCAATTGTAAACAGTCTTTTTGAGGTATAGCACAGATGTGGCTAGCGCTTTTCCTTAGGTCGTTACATATGGTATTAGAGCCGGGCCGGCAATTCCGTGTGGGCTCAGAGACACTACCCCAAAAAGTGGGCCCTAACGAGGACGTTAAAGATTTAAGTGGGGGAGATTGTGATACCTCAATTTGATTGATTGTGTGATGTGTGTGGGTATGTGATGAGTCCCACATCGGGTATTTATTGGGTAGATCTGGGCTTTATTAACAATTACAATGAGTCTCAATTGTGACTAGTCCTTTTGAGGTATGGCGCAGATGTGGCTAGCACTTTTCCTTGGGTCGTTATATATGGTATCAGAGCCGACCCGGTAATCTCATGTGGGCTCGGAGACACTACCCCACAAAGTGAGCCCTAACGAGGACGTTAGGGATTTAAGTGGGGGAGATTGTGATGCCCCAATTTGATTGATTGTGTGATGTGTATGGGTGTGTGATGAGTCCTACATTGGGTATTTACTAGGTTGAACTGGGCTTTATTAACAACTATAAGGAGCCTCAATTGTGACTAGTCATTTTGAGGTATAAATATTTTAAAATGTTACCTCTGTATTTTTCTAATTTTAATATGCCATCATAATTTTAATAACAGAGATATATCATAGGCCAATTTCCAGAGATCCTTTAGCAATGCACAACATCAGCTTACTTGTCTCGGCAACCTCAGATCTCTTTGGCTATTCAAATGCAGTCATTTGAAAAATATCTTTTCATTGTCCATAGTGAGAGGTTTGGTTGGATTTGTTTCCATCAAAGCCATTGGATTGTACTCAACACAATTTGGTTCCTGTCGTTAACTCACCAACGGAAAATGTTTACATAGCAAATGGTGTGCATAGTTGGCATATGTGATGCCGACATGGAAGATAAAATAATAAAAACATCATGTAATAAGTATTTTAAAATGTTACCTCTGTATTTTTCTAATTTTAATATGCCATAATAATTTTAATAACAGAGATATATCATTGGCCAATTTCCAGAGATCCTTTAGCAATGCACAACATCAGCTTGCTTATCTCAGCAACCTCATATCTCTTTGGCTATTCAAATGCAGTCATTTGAAAAATGTCTTTTCATTGTCCATAGCGAGAGGTTTGGTTGGATTTGTTCCCATCAAAGACATTGGATTATACTCAACACAATTTGGTTCCTGTCGTTAACTCACCAACGGAAAATGTTTACATAGCAAACGGTGTGCATAGTTGGCATATGTGATGCTGACATGGAAGATAAAATAATAAAAACATTGTGTAATAAATATTTTAAAATGTTACCTCTGTATTTTTCTAATTTTAATATGCCATCATAATTTAATAACAGAGATATATCATAGGCCAATTTCCAGAGATCCTTTAGCAATGCACAACATCAGCTTGCTTGTCTCGGCAACCTCAGATCTCTTTGGCTATTCAAATGCAGTCATTTGAAAAATGTCTTTTCATTGTCCATAGCGAGAGGTTTGGTTGGATTTGTTCCCATCAAAGACATTGGATTGTACTCAACACAATTTGGTTCCTATCGTTAACTCACCAACGGAAAATGTTTACATAGCAAACGGTGTGCATAGTTGGCATATGTGATGCTGACATGGAAGATAAAATAATAAAAACATCGTGTAATAAATATTTTAAAATGTTACCTCTGTATTTTTCTAATTTTAATATGCCATCATAATTTTAATAACTGAGATATATCATAGGCCAATTTCCAGAGATCCTTTAGCAATGCACAACATCAGCTTGCTTATCTCAGCAACCTCATATCTCTTTGGCTATTCAAATGCAGTCATTTGAAAAATGTCTTTTCATTGTCCATAGCGAGAGGTTTGGTTGGATTTGTTCCCATCAAAGACATTGGATTATACTCAACACAATTTGGTTCCTGTCGTTAACTCACCAACGGAAAATGTTTACATAGCAAACGGTGTGCATAGTTGGCATATGTGATGCTGACATGGAAGATAAAATAATAAAAACATTGTGTCATAAATATTTTAAAATGTTACCTCTGTATTTTTCTAATTTTAATATGCCATCATAATTTAATAACAGAGATATATCATAGGCCAATTTCCAGAGATCCTTTAGCAATGCACAACATCAGCTTGCTTGTCTCGGCAACCTCAGATCTCTTTGGCTATTCAAATGCAGTCATTTGAAAAATGTCTTTTCATTGTCCATAGCGAGAGGTTTGGTTGGATTTGTTCCCATCAAAGACATTGGATTGTACTCAACACAATTTGGTTCCTGTCGTTAACTCACCAACGGAAAATGTTTACATAGCAAACGGTGTGCATAGTTGGCATATGTGATGCTGACATGGAAGATAAAATAATAAAAACATCGTGTAATAAATATTTTAAAATGTTACCTCTGTATTTTTCTAATTTTAATATGCCATCATAATTTTAATAACTGAGATATATCATAGGCCAATTTCCAGAGATCCTTTAGCAATGCACAACATCAGCTTGCTTGTCTCGGCAACCTCAGATCTCTTTGGCTATTCAAATGTAGTCATTTGAAAAATGTCTTTTCATTGTCCATAGCGAGAGGTTTGGTTGGATTTGTTCCCATCAAAGCCTCATCACAAAGACACCAACCTGAAATGAGAGTGTCTTCTTCATTTGGGCTTTTTTTTTTCCTTTTATTTTTTGGTTTCTGAGAAAGTTTGCTTGGGGAATTTGTTGAATTTTTTGTGCTCTAAAATTTCAATTTCCTATTGGTTATTTTTGTTCCACGTGTTTCTCAATTTTATAGAGGTGAGATGTTGTGGAATGTATTTATGAATTCAAGGATTTAAGATAGAAAAATTATGGTGATTTTGTGTTTGGTTGCCATGAAAATCAAAGAAAATCTAGGATTTCTAATTTTGTTTTCCATCTTTAAAATTTGCAAAATTAATTTTTTTTTTCAAAATAAATGCTTACGTGACATTTAAAAATATTTATTAAACAATATTTTTATTATTTTATTTTCCACGTCAGTATCACATGTGCCAACTGTGCACACCGTTTGCCACGTAAATATTTTCCATTAGTGAGTTAACGGTAAAAATCAAATCGACTACAAGTTGAAAATAGTAGGGATCAAATTGACTACTAATAAAATGTAGGGACCAAATTAACTATAGCCCTAAAATTTAGAGACCAAAATGGAGTTTTCGCTAAAAAAAAAAAATTGTATTGCAGAATATTGTATTTTCCTTGTGAATAGTAAAATCCTTACAAGTCCGTGGACATAGCCAAATTGCCAAACCACGTAAATCTTTATCTTGTATGATTGTTTTCTTTGGTGCATATTTTTTATTTTTTGCATCTCACATATCTGGGAATTTTATGTGTATTTCCTACATTTAGAGCATCCATTAATCATCTATTTTATAAAACTTTTTATGAAAAATTGAAAAAAATATCAAAAAGGTTAGTCATTTTTGAGTAATGCTATAACCAAAAATTATTTTACAACTTTTTTTTACAAAATGTTGATATAGCTAATCTCTTATTAGTTTTCATTTATGTCTACCATTAATATCACTTTTTCATTTACCAATAATCACTCATCACATCAGCCATTTGTAAAATATTTTGTAAAATAGTTTGTATCTTTAACATTATTTGTCATTTTTTTATTTCACATAAAAAATTTCCTAAAATAGTTTACTAACATGTAATCTAAAGGCATACATTAATAAAACCCAAAATGAAATACTAGGAAAAGTGGCAAACTAAATGGAATGGAGTATGAAGTAGTAATGTATCTTTTTTTCTTTTTTAACTTTTCTTCCTTATTTTTCTTTACTCAGATATTGGGTTTAAACTTTTTTAGAATTGTGTCAAATTATTTTTGTTAAATACAAATGTTATCCTTTATAGAATTCTATGCGAAAGGTGATAGTAAAGATTCTCTAAAAGTTTATGCTACCATATGGTCTAACATAATCAATGACGATATAACACATTGTGACTTAATAAAATTTACTCAATGTAACACAATCGAAAATTACATAAGTGAATATATAACCTACATACAAGAGGTTAAGAACCTTTTATAACTTAACTAATACCTTACATTTTTGGCGTTTTCAATGGAATCGTCTGGAATTCAAAATCCCACATCTTCGTTGTATTTGTTGAATCTATCAAAAAAATAAAACAAACAAAAATCCTTACACATATGAGACTAATCCTAATAATCTTGCTAACACAATAAAAAAAAATCATTGATATATTTCTCCATCATATTAAACTAATCCAAGAGGTGACAAAAGCCATGCTAATAATCTTGCTAACACAATGAAAAGAGTCATTGATTTATTTCTCTATCATATTAAACTAACCTAAGAGAAGTTGTGGGTTCCAGTTAGTTTAATTGGTAAAATCTCTGATGGTTGAATAAGAAAATTTGGGCTTTAATTCCTGCCTACACCAAAAATTGATTAGTATCTTGATTTGATGATAAAGAACTATCATTAGAAGTGGACGCCATAGGCTAAAACTCTCTTAAAAAAAAAAAAAAAAAAACAACTAAGAGATGCTTAGAGACTTGTAATTCAATTCATTGCTACCTCTTGGTATTTCTAAAACATCTATGATTCAAATCTACCCTCCCTATTGTAACCATCGAATTATCACTACAACAATAACAACAAAAACTAATAGGTCATTCGTAAGCCCATGCTAAAAGTTTTATAGATTTAAATGATGACAAACCACAAGAGAAAATGTACTTGTTATTATTATTATTTTTTTTTTGAAACAAGTGTACTTGTTATTTTAGTATCGTACTAAAAAGCACTTTGCAACCCATATAGCCAAGAATCTTAATGGTCAATGGTATTACCAAGTTCTTCTAATGTTAAGATTTAAGGTTCAAATCTTCCGTACCCTATTTGTTGCAACTTGCAAGGAAAAAGAAAGCACATTAGTTAACATAATAAAATGAAAATTCATATGCATAGGAGTTACATTAAAATAATGCCTAAATATTTGATTTAATAAAATTTAACACTTATAATATGCATGATAATCTTGTATCTCTCTCTCTCTCTCTCTATATATATATATAGAGAGGGAAATATTTGATCTTCCCTTAATTGTAAGTCAAATAAACATATGAAAATTTAGGTTTATAAGATTTTCATTAAATTTCCTTCTCAAAAAAAAGAAAGAAAGAAAAGATTTTCATTAAATTTATTGGTAAAAATATAATTTTCAAATAATAGTCATAAAAGGAAAAAAATATATTTAATAATTAATACATTTCTTAGAAACCCTTCAACTATAAAAGTAAAATTTCACACCTTTATAATATCATAAATAAAGCCAACTTCCTTCTTTTTTTTTTTTTTTTTTTTTTTTTCTTTTTTTCTTTTTTTTTTTATGGGAAAATTACACTTTTCTACCATGAACTATGACTATGATTACACTAAACATTTGAATTATTGAAACATATGGTCGACCCCTTAATTTTAAAAATATATTACACTTACCTTCTACTAAATGTTTTGCTGTTAATTATGGAGTATAATGGAATTTAGCAATGAAGGACTGATTTATCCTTTTGATGTCTATCTTGAAGAGAGGAGTAAAATGGTCTTTCAGTATTAAATTCTATCTGTAAGGACTCAATTTGTAACGACTACAAAATGATATTGGGTTCGCACGTAAAAAGGCCAAAACAATATAATTTGTAGAGCGTGGGTTTGAAAAGCTAGGTCTTGGTCACCGGACGGTAGTTAATCAGGGTTTCCATAGCGATTTGCACAAGGATGAACCTGACGTGTTTAATAATAATCTATTCCGGTACGTCATGAGTGGCTCCGGTCCTTAGACCTTGTTCAAGGAACTTCATGTCCTCATTATTCTCATTTTTTAGGACTCCACCGTCTGGAAGCCCCCCTTTTGGCGCATAAATCTTCACATTATATAGCTTTTCTCGGTTGATCCTGACCCTCCACCTGTTGATCAGGCAGGTACCTATTCAATTACCTGTCCCATCAGCCGCCTCCCCTTACTTTTTGTTAGTTGCAATAACCGAAGCCACACTGTTCAGGAGTCTTTTCCCATTAATACGGCCAGGACGTTTGTGGGCGCATTCAGTGCGGAGGTGACGTATTTACCTTGAACCACCCCTACTCCGTGCCCCCATGTGGGTCCCATTCTACTCGCCTCTTCTTCTGGGGGCATTTTGGAGGCAACCTTCGACGAGATGTCGCTCTTCCCTTTGAAGTCTTGGGATGCCGATGACAGGATCGTCCTCGGCTGTGTCTCTAGGCTATTTAGTCTTTCACCACTTGTACTCGACAACTACTCTCCTCGGCACGGGCCCTAGGCCCTAGTGGAAAGTGGGCCGGGTCATAAGTTCTCTGACCCCACACTATCATACTTAATTCAAAAATAGACAGTGGGGGGACATTGAAACAATTTTAGTGGGTCAATTGTGTGTTTTGATAATTTATGGGATTAACAAGTGTAATCATGGTGAAAGATTAGGATGTAAAGGTATAATTTATCCTATTTTAAATGTAGTTTATATACATATACATATATATATATATATATATATATATATATATATATATATATATATATATATATATATATATATAATATAGTTTTAAAATATGACTTTCTTGTGCACTTTATTTTTTTGCATTGGACACAAACAAAAGGATGGGATTTTTGTAACAAATTTAGAGGAATCATTAATTTTTTTTATATTGTTTTTAGAGGAATTTTTTTTTTTTTGAGAAATGTTTTTAGAGGAATAGGATTCATTAATTTGACGCTTTGTTTACATAGGATGAGTCATTCCATTTTAAAGAGCCACCATCCAAAAATAGACCAATTTGTAGAACTTTTTATACAAATGAAAATCAATAAAAATTGGAAATTAGAAATATTTATAAAAATTAACCATAAAGAGAAATTATAGTTTCAAGAGTGAATATTATTGTGGACTATAAATAATATATTGCATCATCTTTTTTTTAATTATTATTTTTTTTTATGAATAGAATCGTCTATTTTAATTTATAAAAAGTGATTGATTTAAAATTTTTTGAAAGGATGCCCTTTATATACCCGTCAAGTTTGTATTGCATATATATATATATATATATATATATATAAGTTTTCTTTGAGGATTGCATTCTATTAAGTAATGAATTTGATACCATCGCATACCCTTGGTGCGATAATCATTCCACAAGTATAAGTACTTGTGGGGTGTGGGGGTAAGGGCTGGGGTTCAAGTCTCTAGGAGGGAGTTTCATACACATATATATTTAGATTAACTTAAAGTAGAAATTCTATCTTGTATTAAAAAAAAAAAAAACGATTTCCAATCAAATTAGATTAGATATCAATTGGTTTTTGTTATAAATGAAGTTCAACACCGAATCTCTTAGTTTATGATAAAATACTTTTATAATTGAGGTAATTTGAACCCACAACAATATGAGTGATTAATTTTGCTAAAACTTTTCCTATAAAAAATAAAAAATTGTACTAAAAGTCTAAAAACTTAAAAAAGTTTTTTTTTTTAAATCCAAATATCTGGATGAGAAATTGAAAACCCATTATAAATGGGTCAAAAGAAAAATTATACTTTATACTTTTTTTTTAATTTTTTTAATTTTTTTTTTATATACAAGATAGAAATTATACTCTAGAATAATCTAAGTGTATATGTGTGTGAAGCTCTCTCCTGGAGAGTTGAACCTCACATTTTGTCCCCTACACCCCACAAGTAATTATACTTATGGAGTGACTATCACGCTAAGTGTGTGCTGTGGTTTTTAATATTCAAAACTATGTATATGGTTTTTTTTTTTTTTTAACCTCTAATCATAAAATTTAGCTGCTTTTAATTATTTTTTTATTACAAACTTACAAGTTGAGTAATGCTATAAATATTAACTAATTTACAACATTTTTACAAACTGATACTGTGGACAACTTCTTATTGGTTTTTTTTTTTTTGAGAAACAAACACACACACACACATTGAAAGAGAGAAATGAGTTCTAATACAAAGGCACACTACAACTCTATTCAAAAGTCATGATAACTTTTAAGGGAGAGTGGAGCAAGTTATACTGGTTTTCGTTTAAGTTTACCATTATCATCGTTTTTTTATTTACCAATAATCATTTACCATATTTTTTTTTGTTTCTTAAAAAAAAAACTCACCATATTAATAATTTGTAATTTTTTTTGCAAAATAGTTTGTATTTCCAAATTACTCTTTCAAGTTACACTCATTCATCCAACTTGTTAATTCAAAAACGTAAATAAATAAATTACATTAAAAAAACGTAAATAAAAAAGAAAAAGAAAAAGAAAAAGAAAAAGAAAAAAAGAGTTAGATGAGAATTAGATAGGGTACACTAGGACAATATATAATATCACGGCTGTGTAAGTTGTACCTTTTGAGAATAATAAAGTTATTTCCAAATTGGCATTCCAAGGTACAATACCTTAAAGCGCGCACTCTCTCTCTTTTTTTGGTCCTCCAAAACCAAACCCCTCTATTATAGCCATATTGTCTCGGTCAGATTCTGAGCATTGTCATCACCGTCCCTCAGATCCTTCACATCAAAAGCAAAGTCCAAATGATATAAACCAGGTATGTCCATTACATATATAAAAAAAATACACAGTGAACACTGTGTCTTTGTTATTTATTTTAGTTTGTTAATCTGAATTTCCAGATGGGAATGGCATTTTTCTTCAACAAATTGTTCATTTTGGTTTAATGGGTATTTTTAAAAATGAATAAAGATATGATTTTGGTGGCTCATATGGCTTGGTTTGGTGCCTTGTGATATAGATCATTGGAGATCTTGATTCAGATGGGGAATGCTTATCATTTTGTATTATCACAATTGAATTCATAGCATGTGATGAAGAAGAAGAATTGGGTCATTTTGGTGATCTCTTATGTGTTTTTAGTGAATATAAAAAATGGGTTTTTGTTGTTGTTCTTTGTGGTTTTTAACAAATGCCTCTCTAATGCCCAGCACAATGAAATATGTCAATATTGTAAGAACCAAATCATGGGTCTTTTTTTTTTAATGGGAGTTTGGTCATTTGGATTCTGAGAGTAACATTTGAAGAGGTGAGTTGTCAAGATGTGACCTTGCTTAATAACTCATTGTGATCCATCGGAGTTAAGAGGAACTATAGATGGTGTTACCATGACAGATGTGATTATGGACTCTGCACGTTAAGCTTAAATGGCAGTAGGTGTTCATGGATGATTGATGAGAGAGATATAGTAGCTTTTAGATTATGTGAATTTAGTTTATGGTACTAAGCAGAGTTATTTGTTGATGTGTATATCAGTTTCTTATTTGTGTAGGATTGTTGTCTTCATATTCTCCTGGGTCTGGGATAATGGCTAACATGTTTGAGTCATTTTTTGTATAGCTGAAAAGGTCTAAGCTGAAGATGGTGAAGCTAACTTTGATTGCCCGTGTAACTGATGGTCTTCCACTAGCAGAAGGACTGGATGACAGCCGAGATTTAAAAGATGCTGAATTCTACAAACAGCAAGTCAAGGCTTTGTTTAAAAACCTATCAAGAGGTCAGAATGAGGCTTCAAGGATGTCAATTGAAACTGGCCCTTATATTTTCCAGTATCCTTGTGAAATTTTTCACGTGTGTGTGTTTATATGTATTTTCCCAGTATTACTTATGAGAGATAGAAACTACAGTATTATTTCTAGTACAATCTGGAGTATGCAATCTCTTTATAGTTTAGAGAGTATTCAAATACAATGTGAAATCCAACTTGATTCAATCTAGCCAAAAATTTATTGCAATTAAATTTGTGGTTGGCTTCAAACACAATGTGAAGTTATGGAGATTTTATGAGACTTTTAGATGATTGTGGGATATTAAGTTCCTTGTAGGCGTTGTTGTCTAGTTAAAATTGTTCTATCATATTTAACAGATGCAAGATTTGATGGGGATAGCAGCTTCAGTTTAGAAATTATGCTGTCTTTTTCAACATGTCTTTATGCTGAAGTACCCTACTTTGCATAAAAGAGGCTCAGTTACAATTTGTTTCTTTTTACATAAGTTGGACATCTGATCTTCTTTTCTATATGCTTTGTTAAAATAATAATTGTGTCTGAATGTGGAACAATCTTAATGTTACCTTGACGTAAGTTCTTAGTTATATTATCGAAGGACGTGTTTGTTACTTGACAATGTGTGACCGTGCTTATCCTAAGAAACTTGCTTTTCAATACCTTGAAGACCTCAAGAATGAATTTGAGCGTGTTAATGGGGCTCAAATTGAAACTGCTGCCAGACCTTATGCCTTCATAAAATTTGGTATGTCTAGTTTTTTCTTCATGATTCTTTTGTGTACTTCCTATTCTTACAGCATTCTTGTTGGTGTTTCTTTTGATGAGTTTAATTTTCCTACTTTTTTTATTTTTTTTTTATTTTTTATGTTTAAAAGACACATTCATACAGAAAACCAAGAAACTGTATCAGGACACCCGTACCCAGCGGAATATTGCAAAGTTGAATGATGAACTCTATGAAGTCCACCAAATAATGACTCGCAATGTTCAGGAAGTTCTTGGCGTTGGTGAAAAGTTGGACCGTAAGATATTCCTTTTTATTTTCAGAAATACTTAAATGTAATTATGTTATTTTGTTCTGATGTTTGTTTGAAGCTATGCAATATAATCTATTTGCAAAAATTTTGAATAATGTATGAAATGCTTAAGATCTTGCATTATTGCATTCAATAAGAAATTTCTCTTTGGTCACCCTGGTGGGTTTATTTCACAGGTCTGCGTTGCTTTGTGTGCGCGCACACACATAGGGCACCCCAAAAAGAACATTCAATGTCTTAGGATACTTGTAGTTGTATGTGTGCGCTTGGAAATGCATGTATGTTGCTTTGTTGATAAGTGGTTGTGTTTAGTCTTGAAACAAGAGCTATTATAGATACATTCACCATGGTTGATATAATGCTAGAGTGCAATCGGTACCTATCCACTCGTAAAGGTACCTCCACTTTGCTGTACCAGAATCCACACACTGGCATGAGGAGTGTCAAGAACAAAGCGAGGCTTGCTTTAAAGTTCTGGCAAGATGGATTTTGTGGGTTTGCTAGCTATTATCAAAATTTTGTGTTTACTATTGTCTCTTAAGAAACAGTTATTGGCATATTTGCGCTTGGTTGAAACACTTGTTGAATCTGAAGTTATGTTTGTGACATCAAATTGTATGGTGTTAACACAAAATTATAGTTGCATAATTCTCTTGTAGGTCACAGCTCTGTGTGTGGAGGTCACATATTTGCGCTTGATTGAAACACTAGTTGAATGTGAAGTTATGTTTGTGACATCAAATTATATGGTGTTAACACAGAATTATAGTTTCATAACTCTCTTGTAGGTCACATCTCCACCCCCCCCCCCCCCCCCCTCCCCCCCCTTCTGCCCCTTTCTGTGTGTGAAGGTCACATATTTCTGTTTATCTAGATTTAGCTAAAAAGAAATCAGAAGAATTACTTTGTAACTTTATTTCTTAGACTAGTAATAAATCCAAAGCCTCCCCCCTTCCCCTTCTCTCTCTATCAGTCACGCTAATGGGGGCCTTTATTTTTTTCCTTTTTAAAGTATTTGTCTTGAATATTACAAGTAATATAATCTCTTTCATATTTCAATTTTGCAGAAGTCAGTGAAATGTCAAGTCGGTTAACATCAGAATCTCGTATATATGCTGATAAGGCACGAGACTTAAATCGACAGGTTAGTTTGATCAGATTAATGCACATCATAAACATGAGAATCATCCAACTAAACTCTTTGATCCTTATGAGCATCCTTGAATGTACTACTGAAACTGCAATCTGTTTGGTGCACAGATATGCTTGTGAAGCCATGTTTGTGTGAGTCATGAAACAGTTATCCAAAATTTAAACTTATTAATGTGATTTTTCCCTTTCCGGTACCTCAAAGCTTGTAATTTTGCGTCATCACTTTCTTAACAACTCTTTGTGCTGGTTTTAACTTTTAGCTACAGCTTGGGATACATGCATACATGTTAGCAGTTTTAATGGATATTTTACATGTGTGTGTATATATGTAAAGAACCCATGGCTGATAATGTTAATGGATATTTGTTAGCAGTGCTGGTAAAAGCGCGCTTTAAGTGCAAAGTGCAAACCACCAGGGCTCCAATGATTTTCCCCTCTGAGGCGAGACAAATTCAAAGAAGTGTGCTTTAGGCATGCTTTTTTGTGCTCTTTTTATTTATTTTTTATTTTTTTAATTTTTTAATTTTTATATTTTTCAATAAAATTTAAACCAAAACTGAATTGTTGTTATAGTTGGATCTTCTCATTATTGATATAAACCATTGTTTTGGCATATTTTTAGTGTAACTTTAGGCTCTATTTTAATTTTTTTCTTGGTTTTTTCTCCCCAAAAAGTAACTCACCCATCTTCTTTTTATTTTATTTATTGCCCTTTGAATATCTACTTGATACCAATTACCAAATCTGCTATGCCCATTCTTAGTTCATTCATGGAAAAAAAGTATGATATAATTTACTTGTGGTAATTGTTTAGTTACTTTAGTAGTTGATGTTGAACATAGCACTTAAGACTTATAGTCATTAAGTTATGAGGTTATTAGTCATAGGGAATTATGGCTATTCGAGATCCATGAAAGGCTATCGCATGGAAGTACTCATATCTAGCTTATCCAAAAAATAAAATTGACTTGACTTGCAATATTTGTGGTAAAATTGCAAAAGGAGGGCTTATATAAATGTTATATGAATAATATAAAATGTTTTATTTCAATTTATATGATTATTTGATCACTTGATTGTTGTATTGCCCATTAATAATTATTTTCGAATTTATTAAATTATTTTTTTAAAATGAGCACTCTCAATTAGGCATGCACTTGCGCTTTGCACCTAGGCTCTAGGAGACCAATGCGCTCAAGTGTGCCCTGCTTTTTACCAACACTGATTGTTAGAACTCCCACTAGATATGGGCAGTGCCTGGTATTGGGCTGTTATTTGTGCCTGCAGCTTGCCACTGGTTTGTGCAGTGTGCAATCCATTTCTTTCATAGATTCTGTTGATTATTTGTCATTTAGATTGTAATTCTTTTGAGGAATCCTATAGATATTGCTTGTGTGTGTTATATTTAATAAAATGTTACTTATACATAAAATAAATGACTTGTGCCTCCAGCTTATTGAGTTGTGATGTCTTATTTAGAATTGAATATAAATACAAGGTAATTGCAAGTCTTATGAGATGAGACCTACATGACACCTTTCCTGGTAAAGATTCATATTTACAGGCTTGTGCTATTGCTAGTGCTATGAGCTTGGCACGAGTAATTTCCATTTGAGTAGGCTTGCCAGTTATCTTTATAACAAAAAATTTCTTTATTGTATTTATGTGTGTTATTTTGACAAGATGCATGACATTTACTTTTCTAGATTGAATTGTTTCTCTTATGTGTCTGCATTTTGTTTCTCATGTATCTGTAATTTGAAAATTACTTATCTGCTTATACATCTCAATTTTAGGCGTTGATTCGGAAGTGGGCTCCCGTTGCCATTGTATTTGGAGTGGTCTTTCTCCTCTTCTGGGTTAAAACAAAGATCTGGTGATCATTCTGAAAACAGGTTGCGCATTTCCTCTGCACTTCTTGTGGCAAAATAGTCTTAGACTCCAGTTTCATGCCAATCCCCATATATACTTAAAATTGTGTTTCAAGACGAATTCTAGTTCTTTTTTGGCTTAGGTTAAGGAAACTAGTCCAATAGGTACCTATGGAGATAGATCTGCTTGTAAGATTGTGGAAGAGAGACCTGTTACCTTTAAGACCAGATAAGGAGCCAAATTTATTGTTTGAAAATATGAGAAATCTTGATATATGTTTGTTACTTCTACTTTTGAATATTTTCTTTTGATTACTTACATTGAAATACTCAGAGTAAGATCATGTTAACCTTTCTAACTCATGTTTCTTTGATTTTGACTTCAATTCTTGCTGAATGATTTGTATTTCATATGTAGGGACCCAATGTTAGTACTCTTTATAACAAACATACCAATTCACAGGTGTTATAAAAGTTGATGAGTGAATGTCGTGATTAAATTTTATACTCCTTTGTTAGAGTTGGTTCTACCAACCATCCACATGGTATTTATTCATTGGCTCGTAATATGGATGATTTGATATGCATTTCACGATTGATACTTTTTTGACCTCAAGACGCAGTGTGTAATTACATGACATTAGTTTATGCCAGAAAGATCATAAGTACACAAAAAAAGGAGGGGTGGAAAAATGAGGAATTGAGCAATAATTATCTTACCTATATATGGATCTCACACCTGTGTGGGATTCACACCTTGTAAGAGATGCATATGTTGAATGCATAAGGTAGAGGGTTGAGAGGGGTGCTCATTAGATTGCTCTACGTCTGGCAATAATTGCATAGATCAAAAGAGTGTATTGCTTGTATTTCCTTCTTGTTGGTGCAGGTAAGTATCTAGTGCACCCATTTCATACAATGGGTGCCTCACAGCAGGAGGGTTTATGGGTGCTTGAGACATGGGTGAACTAGTTAAAAATTATGAGGGTGATCGTTCACACTAGCTTTTGATTTAGTTGTCCAAATCATATTTGTTGCGTGATTATCATTTGTACAATCATATAACTTGAAGCATTTGAAGCACTGCAAAATGTCTCTTTTCCCCGTCGAGAGAAACTGGACTTGAATACCCCACCCCCCACTTGTATGAAAAATCTATTAGAAACGCTATCATTAATTAATCAATAACTCAGTAATCAATGCAATCAAAGTAGTTGCATCTCCATTAGATAGTCATCCAATAAGCTCACTAGGTTTGATTAGCATTTGTACAATCATAGAATGGATTTCCCACCAAATTCAAAAATATCAATACAAGCTGTAGCAACTCTAACTTTGTTCAACCCTCTAATAATTTCAGGTTGAGTTGACACATCAGATGCACTTGTAAGGTGCAAACAAGATGGATGAATTGTGTCCTCCAAAGCCAAATGAGTTAGATAGTGCTACCTTTATGTCCAAAGGTTCCTTCTTGATGCCGACAAGCACATTCATGTCCTTATTCAAATTCAAATAGCACAAAACCAAGTTAACACAAATTCAAGCTTCTAAAAGCATGGACCTTCCTACTTCCTAGTATATCCTTTCAAGCCCCATGTAAACTTAAATGGTGTTGGTGGATTGATAAAATGCTTAGAAATCCATTTTTAAAAAGATAGACTATTTGCTGATTAGATTTGATAGGAAACCATATTATAGAAGCATACCATGCCTTCATCAGGATTTTCAAGATTGATGTTTGGATGTACCCATCCTGTCTGTATTGCCTGCATTTGAGAATTAAATCTCACTTTAGGGACAATAGTGATGTATAGAAAGGAAACCCATCAAATTATGTATAGGGGCATCAATGCCTATCAAGGAGGAATTTTTTTGGGAAATTACGTTTTAAACCCTATAATTTAGGGGTGCAAGAAAGTGAACCCTAAAATTTCAAAAAGTGACATTTTTTTTTTGGGTATAGAAACAAAGTGATAGATTAAACTCTCAACCAATATTAAACCCCCAATACAATATCAGTCCACTTAAATGGGCAGAAGTTTAATTAATTATTTTTTGAAACCCTATGGTTTAGTTTGCTACTTTTGAAACTACATAGTTTAATTTGTTTTTTTGTTAACCATAACGTTTAGTATACTTTAGAAACTATGGGGTTTAATTTGTTACACCCCTAAACTACAAGTTTTTTATTTTTTATTTTTATATTTTTAATACTCCCTAAACTGCAAAATAGTGAGATCAATACTCATCAATAACCTGAGCAAAAAAAAAAAAAAAGGGAAGAAACTTGGAACTTCCTCTTGGCCTCTATCTTTTCAAATCTCATATGAGGGTTTTTCAGCAATGTGAGAAACTATTACCTTAACTGTTGCAACAGCTTCCACAGCACCTGAGGCACCTAGTAGGTGACCCGTCATAGATTTTGTAGAGTTCACTCTTAGCTGCAAAAACTAGAACTCAAACTAAGTAATGTCATATTGTAAATTTGATAATAAGAAGTAAAGAAATATGCCTTCATTATACCTCTGGATTCTTGCCAAAACAATGGATAAGGGCCCGGTATTCTTTCAGATCAGCTCTTGGTGTTGAACTACCATATGCGTTTACATAGTTTACATCTTCTTTAGCTACCCCAGATTGGGCTAAGGCCTTCTCTATGCAAAGAACAAGGCCACTACCTGATTTTGGGAAAAAGTAAGTTTAGAACTTTATCTGGATCAAATGCACTCTGCAAATATAAGGTACCAAAATACATATTGCTTGCTGTGTCTCATAGAAGAATAGCTGTTTTTAATTTTAATGGACAGCTTATTTGACAGCAAAAAACTACAGGAGAGGGGAAAATATATAGAAACAGTCGAAAGGAAAAGATGAGGCTAATACACAAGTACCAGCATTATCAAAGTAATCCGAATGACTTGACTACCTACCATCAGGATGATGCTCAGTCAAGTGATAGGCATCACAAGTGTAGCTTCCACCTAGAAACTCTGCATATATTTTTGCACCTCTTCTCTGTCATATTTATAAGAAATAAGAACAAATAACCCAAAAAAAAGGAAAACAAAAGGGTTTAAGCTAAAACTAAACATATAAATATCAAGAGCATTTAGGGAAAATAGAGAAATTAATTTTACAGATATACCTTAGCATGTTCTAGGTCTTCTAAGAGCAATACCCCAGCACCATCTCCAATAACAAACCCATCCCTATTCTGCTCATATGAAAAATTGTATCTCAAGTCATGACTTACAAGTATGTGTCACAGAATAGTTCAAACCAATTCAGCAATTAGATGGGGTATTTTCTTATTAAAAAAAAAAAAAAAATCAAACTTTTGGTCTTCCCTTTCTCTAAAGAAGAGGTTGAGAAAATATTGGACTTATATTTTTCCAAGGAAAGCTAGTTGATGAACATTGTGATATTATATAACTATTATATTCTTACATGAAGCGTAGCATTTATTAATAAATGCTCTGTTATGACTTTTAATGGGTTGAGATGTGGTTGTTCGCCTTCTTTAAAAATGTCAATTTTTGGTTCTTGTCATTTGAATTTGTGTAAGCAGAGAAAGTTTTCTTTATGGTTATGTGATTCATTGGGTTTGTTGGGTTTGATAATCTAGTTGTTTTCTTTTGAGATAAAAGATAGAACTACATTGAATGTAGGGAAGTATAATCGAAAGTACAAGACCTGGTCAGGGAACACATTCCACTAGAGAGACACGAGAACTTTGGCTTTGGGATGTTGCTGGATTTTGGCTTTGGCTTTGGCTTTGGTTTTTGTTGTATATGGTGGTGCAATGGTGGTGGTGTCATGCCGTGGTGGTTGTTGAGTGGCTGTGCTGCGGTGGTGGCTGGTTGTGGTGCTTGTGATTTGTGTAAATTAAAATTAACTGAGAGATGAGAGAGATAAAAAAATATTTAAATGAAGTATAAGACAGAATATTAAGTTTGATAGGTGTATAAAAAATATGAATAGCTAAATTAAAAAAAAAGTTAAGTTTTTGGGATTAATTTAGCTAAAATTTTGAGGAGATTGATGTAAATGCTCTTACTTTCTCATTTTTGAATATTTTTCTCTTTATTAGTTTTTCACCTTACAATTATACTTCTTCTTTACTTTTGGTAGATTTTTAATTTTTTATTGCATCTCTACTTTGGGTTGATGAATTTTTGTGTTGAACTGTGCTTTGGGTTAATGCAATTTGGTTGTGTTTTAATTTTGCTATCTTTTTTTTTTTTTTTCTTTTCTTTAATTGATAAATGTTATACTATGACATTATATATTATATAATGATATAATATTATCTATTACGTAGCATAACTTAGATAATTTGGTATTTATAACAATACATTTTCTTTTGAGTACTCTTCAATTCATCTTCTTTTATATAAACTATATGATGTCTCATGCGATGTGCAAACTATTTTACAATTTTATTTGAAATAATTTTTTATGTATATTAAAACCTACATATAATACTTATTTTGTTGTATAATATTTATATTTACTCACAATATTGTTGAATACTTTGAATCTTGATTTCTTAATTTATATTTTATTAAAAAAATTGTATAACACTATTAGACTATAACATATTATAATATTTATTGTAAAAAGTAGATTTTATTTATTAAACTGATTAAATGATTTTGAAATCTGTAAATAAGAAATTAAAGCATAAAATACTTTTATATCCTAAAATTACATAAATTTAAGCAACTTCTCATACACTTCCTCAACCACTCTATTTTCACAACCAAATATGGGGACCTCAATTGCAAACTCCCAATTCATTTTCTCAATGAAATTAAGGAAATCATTTGTAAGTATCAATATAAAGAGAACATGATTAAAGAAAGAGAAATTGGTTAAAAACACATCAATTTATCAATTTTTTTTTTTTTTTAGTTGGGCTTTCGTATCCTTTAAAAAAAAAGTGGAAAATACTTTGAAATCATAATTGATTTTTATTTTTATTATTATGGCTCATACCAAACAAAATAGCAGTAAAAAAAACCTATTGTGGGTGCTCGAGGACCAAGGACGGGACTAATGAGTCGCAGTACTGATATGGGGGTATCACATGCTTGATGAGGAAATTCACCCGAGGAGAGGAGGGGATGAGATGAAGGACTTTGAGGTGATCCAGGTGGGAAATGTGGTCTGCAAAGAGAGAATCAGTGAGAGTAGGGGAAGTTTCCAGTTGGGAGTAGCTTGTTGCCTCCGCATTAAATGGTGGGCAATAGCTTTATCAGCTGCACTGATGAGGAAGTAACCTGAATAATGTAATTCACAGCTAAGTAAACTCCATATGATATGAGGGTATCACATACCCGATGAGGAAATTCACCCGAGAAGAGGAGGGGATGAGACGAAGGATTTTGAGGTGATCCAGGTGGGAAGAATGGTCTGAAAAGAGAGAATTAGTGAGAGTAGGGGAAGTTTCTAGTTAGGAGTAGCCTATTGCCTCCACATTAAATGGTGGACAACAGCTTTATCAATTGCATTGATAAGGAAGTGACCTGAACAGTGTAATTTACAGCTAAGCAAACTCCATCTACCACCTTCTTCAGATGTTTAAAGGGACAAGTGTCACGAGGAGAAATTTGGAGGTAAAGATGGATGGTCAGAATGCGAAGGAAGGGGAAGTATAGAAGAAAAAGATGGTTTTCAGAGAAGAGGGATCCAGACACAAGCATCAAAAAAGAAAAAAGAAACAAGAAGAATATTGAGAGAAGAGAGTGAACAGTGTAACTTTCTGTATAACATTGGCCTCCTCGGGTAGGCTTGTAAGGAGACATTTGCTCATCTATTCTATAACATCAGCCCTTTCTTCCTTATTTTTATCCTCGGGTAGAGCCTTCTCTTGTTGTTTGTTTCTCTCTCTTACAAATTTTATTGATTTGGGCCAAAATTGAACTGTACAACTCATTGTTCTAAGTGGGCTTAGGCTGCTAGATCTGTTGGTCCTTACACCTACAAATAATGAGTTCTAACACAAAATATAAATATAAAAAAAAATACTAATTTCATAAATAATCAATTAAAATGTTTCTTTTTCTTTTTCTTTAGTTCTAAAAGAAAAACTCATTTATGACTTTCCCAAATCAAAATCTCAAACACCCAAAAACTCAAAGTGAATCACAACCTTTACAAAATCCACAACGTTCGACTTCAACATCAAAACCGTAAGCTACCATTACCGAATAAACAACGCAAGCTTGCTTCCTTGGTCATAGCCTACTCATCAGGTTAGGATCAAATGGTACCACAATACTGGAGTTATGTAGGTGTTGTTGAAAGGTTGAAGGTAAATGACATCGTTTTTTGTTAGAGTGTATTCAAAATTGGATGTCATGAAGGATTGTGAGCATGTGTATATAAAGAAGTGAAAAGGGTGAATAAAAATGCGAATAGTTTTTTGTGTGAGAGAGAGAGGAAAAGTCTGAAACATTGAATCAAATAAAACAAATAGTAGTCTTAAAACATTAAAAAAAAAATGTAACAAAAATTAGTCTTGAAACATTGAATCAAAGGAAATAAGGGGCCCCTATACTCCCTATTTTTAAATTTTTTTCTTATCTCTAATGTGGCTTGAGAGTATTTCAATTCCTTTCATAAAGTGCTTCACATGGCAAAGTTTCATGCTCTCCATATGAGGTCTCTACTTATATATATATATATATATATATTGATTTACTATTTCTCTCACATTGCCACCCAAAAAAAAAATGTGATTATTCCCTCCCTGTCTCTCGATTTTTATTCTTTATTTTGTGTGTGTGTGTGTGTGTTTTTTTTTTTTGGTGGTGTTTTTTGTATCTCTACTTTAGGTTAATACATTTTGGTGGTGTGTTTTTTGAGTTCCCCATCACATGCACTCGCTCCTTCTCTTATAATTTTGATTTAAGCTAATTCTTAGATATTTTGGAAGTTAAAATTTGAGTTTATATCAAAAATTCAAAATATAATTTGCATGACTATGTATTTGAATGTGTCTATCAATTATTTGAGTAATATTAATTGTACATTTGTAATGAGGTTTGATTATCATATAATCTTTTGAAGAAAATGAGAAATTTGAATAGTTAATTTGAAACATAAAAAAGTTTAGTTGTATAAAAAAAATAAAAAGGAAAACATAATACACTATAACAAAAGTTTGAATAACATAAAGTACTTTTAAAAAGAATATATCAATGAAACAAACTCAAGTTCCTCCAAAACAAAACAAAACAAAACACCCAAAATAATAAAATGGTATATTTGTAAAAATAGAGAAATGGAAAATACTTTTAGAAATAGTTCAATTTTTAAGTTTGGGAAATCAACTGTTTGCTTTTTTTAGTGGTTCTCTGTTGGACTGGTTACTAGTTTGGGGACTCACATCTAATGATGTCCTCCCTTTGTTCATTAGTTAGCTTCTCTCTTGTAATTAATTCATTTTTTCCTTTTTGTATCATGTCTTCTTTAAGCTCTTTTTGCATAAAGTAACTTTTTCAATCATAATTTTCTTATTTATCAAAAATAAAAAGTTCAATTTTTAAGGAAACCAAATTATCTTCAATAAATTTTAGAGAATAAATTATATATTATACTATATTTCAAAATAATAATATATTCCCATGTATCACGACCACTAATTATATAAAATACCTTCCTATTTTAAGATAAATATAGCAATCTGTCTAATTCACATTTGGAACCAGAGGTCAGGAAACTGATTTTGTAATATGAAAAGCAGAATTGTAACCATAAAGAAGATAGAAGTTGGATGCAATACAATATCCCAGGGGCGTGAAGCTTTGGTAGGTTCACCATTCCTTTTTGAAAGAGCTCCGCATGCCACAAAACCTCCCAAGCCTGAGGTATCAATTCACAATGTATAGAACATAATATTCAAATCAAATCCAGAATGAGAAAGGCATGTGTCATACCTATTGGAAGAATTGCTGCATCAGATCCACCACAAAGCATAACGTCCTGGAAATTTTCACTAATCAGATAACAGAATTTGGCCTAATTTCATTTTAGAATAAGATAAAGTTATTCAAAAGAATGAAGAAAAATAATCAGGACCGCCATTAATACTAAACTTTCTCATCAAAATAGTGTTTGTTGATGAGGGTTATTTGTGGAAACACTCCGTTTATTTTGAAGAAAAAGTTTTACATGTAAAATATTGTTTGGTATGATTTGTCAAAATTTTCAAGCAAATCACCAAGATTGGTGGCTAAGCCATTGCAGCCGGATGTCCGGTGATTAGACCATAGGTGACCATAGCTGAAGTGGTGTCTCCGGCCACCGAATAGACATCACTAGTCGCAGAAGTGGTAGCTTCGGCCACCATACATCTGACATTGGTCATTGGAGTGACGGCTCCTATTACTGGACTGCTGATACCAACTGTCCAGCCCATCAGACCAATGAATTAGCCACCAGATGGGGAGAGGGGAAGTCACTGTGTGTGTTTGTAAAATATTTTACCAAATTTTTAAAGGAAAAATATTTTACAATTTTTTATAAGAAATTTTATAGTTAACGGAAATTATTTTACAAATTTGATCACATTTTACATTCAAGCAATTAAACACTTGAAAATGAGAAAGCATTTTCCAATAAATATTTAAGAGTAAAATTCATCTGTTTTATTCTCTCAAACAAGCTCCCAAAACAATGTAAGATCCTATTACAAATTCCATTTAATGAGACTAAAGCATGCACATACACTTTCACCGGTGATAATATGGTGTGCTGCACTCAGTATACAAAAGTTACTTGTTGCACAGGCTGAAGAAATTGAGTAGTTTGGGCCCATCCATCCCTGCAATTTGCTAACTTAGAAACAGCTAGAAGGTTGTAGCAGCAACATATGATGTTGACTTGTCCCAAATCCTTAAATTTCTACAAACATTGGCATCAAACTTACTAAATCCATCGCTAGTAAAGCAGAACCAATATTGGTTGTCGCAAAAGGTATACCGAAAGGATTTATTTTCTTGTACGAAACCCTCAATGCTTCTATACCATCCTGAAAAGTCTGATTAAAATTTCTCTTATAAATACATGTAGTAGAAGAAATAACTGATAAAAAATAATTATGGGTTTAAAATAAATTTGAAATCTTAAAGCAACTACTAAGACTACAGTCAATTTTGTGTCACAAATAATCTGAGCTTATGCTTACCCTCATTCCTCCTAGTGCAGAGCCAACAATAACCCCACATCTACGTTTGTCTAATTTTCCAAGGACCTCTTCTGTAATCCCAGCATCTGCCAATGCTTTCTTGCCAGCAGTAAGCAAGTAAAGTGTGAATTTGTCTGCCCTCTTGGAAAGCTTGGGTGAGACCCATCCATCTGTTGAGAAAGACTTGATTTCACCAGCAATTTTCTGTTAGAAAGATAACTGGAGTCAACATCTAGAGGCAACCATTTACTACCATGAAACTGAGCCAACGAAGATCTACCGTTGGAAACTGAGCACAGTCAAAAGCCTCTATCTCACTTATGCCACTAACACCTTCAAGGAGATTATTGTAGAAGACATCTACTTCATCACCAATTGGGGTTACCACACCCACCCCTGTCACGACAACCCGCCGCTGCTTTGTAAGCTGTTTCTTCTCTGTTGTAACCCCATCTGCAGGTCTCACAGCCACAGTATCGCCTGAAACTGTTAAAGAAAATTATCTAATCTTTGAGGTTTGATAATTGGGTTTAGACCAGTCAAAAACAGGCTGAGTTTGATTATTAGATCTATTAGAAAGCTTAGACTAATTCAACAATCTTCAATATCAGGTACAACAAAATATAAATATAACAAAAGGTATGATCGCTTAAGAAAACCAATGAAACAAATTAGTTTCGCAGTAAAAAAATCCTAGCAACCTGACCTTATCAATCCCAATCAAATAATAAAAGTATACACGTTGAATAACTCAATTCGTAGTAAACTTAACTAAAGATAGAAGATACGAGAGAATTCTAGATATAGAAACCCTAGATACAAAATAGGAAGCACTTTTCTATCTTGTTTATTTCAACCTATATGGTCTCTTTTATAATGTATGATAAGTGGCACGAAACCCTAGTAGCTTAGATGTGGGCTGAGCTTTAAAATTTACAAACAGATCAAGAATTCCAAATTCGCACTCTAAATTGCAGAACTTTGTAGCAATATTGCAGAACTTTGCATTTTTTTAGATACAAAGCATCACATTTGAGTATCTACACAACCAAAACAATAAACCCATAAATGTTAGCTTTCCTTATCCCTCCAATGTTAATGCCAGACACTGGAAGGTAGAAATTTAAAAACTTACCAAGAATTCTAGAGGCACATCTCCACACATACACAAACTAGTGCCCACAAACACAAGTAGGGTAAAGTGAAGACAAAGAATAAACTCAAGACCTTGTACTTTGATATCATGTTAAATTAACAGTTGTGTAAGCTGTTAGCAAATAGTAAATTTAATCATTTAACCATAATTCTATCAAAAGCATTATATCACTTTTGATTAACATGGGTAGACATGGCAAAATTCGTAGACCCGACTTGAACCCTAAGGAAAATACCCAACCTGAGTTCCATTTTTTTTTTTACTTAAAGTAAAAACGGGTTGACTTGTAACCTGACATTTTTTTTGCAGATCAACCCAACTCGACCAAGCTAACCCTTGACAAGACCTATTTTTAAAAAAATCTTTTTTTTGGTAAGAAGAATAAATAAATTAAGACAAGGTTGGTTTATTTGTTTGTTATTGACTTTTCAATGCACAACTCAAACTCTATTAACAAATATAATGCACTAATTATTATTATTATTATTATTATTATTATTATTATTGTATTTTTTATAAAAAATTCTTCAATTTAAAAAAAACATTTTTTGGATAATGCCATTCAAATATATATATATATAAATCAATTGAGACTTTTATCTAATTGAATACAAATGAATTGAAAGATGAATAATTGACACATTTTTCTTGCTTGAATAATGCGATAAGTAATGATTTTAAGATATCAAATGATAAAGTGCATGCCAAGATAATTTGGTTGCAACAGAGTTAAAAACATATATTTGAAATTATAGGCATGTATGAGAATAATTCATAAGTGTGAAAATAAGAGTGAAGTTAAAGAATATCAATAAAATTAGTATAAATTATGGATATTTAGACCTATTTTTTAATAGTTCATAGCCAAAATAAATGGATTTTCATAATAAAAAGTGATATTTCATGGATTGGAGTGTGTGTTGTTTAACAATGACATGATATTCATAAAATATTCCATGTATAAGTAACTAAACAATCAAACTTTGATGTATATTCCTAAATTGAAACATAGTGTCAACCACAATGCATCTAAAATTATACACAAATATTAGATTATTTTTCAAGATATTAAATTATAATTGTAAATTTCATATATATTTTTATTCTTTATCAAATTAGCTATTCTATAGGGCCGGTATTTGTAATTTTGTTTTATATTTTGGAATGTTGATATTGTGTAAAAGTAAAACTTGTGTGTTTGTCTTAATTAGATTTCAAATGGTAGACTAGACTATTTTGTGTTTGTGATATTTTGTTTTGTTTAGCAATATTGGGATTTGTATAATTTTATGATTATTAAACAAGCTTCAATTTGTTGAGTTGAACTCCTTCTTGATATGAGTGATGAATTCAAAATAATACATTTTATATCAAATAATTAGTTGCATGACTTAACAACTAACTAGGGGCAGAGGGAGGGGGTCTATGGGGGCATGAACCCCTTGAATTTAAAAAAATCCTCCATCCCTCTTGTTTTTTTGGTAAAAAAAATATTTTTAGACATAAATTTCAATAATGGTCCCCCTTAGATTACTACTAAAAGAGAAATGCTATATTCATAACATTTTCATAACACTTTCACAACAAATCTTAAGTGGCAGATTGTTATTGGTTGTTATGGATGGGTAAAAAAGTAATTTAAGTTATGGATTTAAATTAGAACTAATAAAAACTTACCATTTATGATTTGTTGTGAAAGTGTTGTAAAAATGTTATGGATGTATCACTTCTCTTACTAAAAAATGTGCATTTATACAATTGACTAATGTATTTTTTATTCCCTAAACTTACTCTTATATGTCATATAAATCACATTAAATTAGAGTATTTAATGTATACCATATATAATTTAATTATATATATATATATATATTTTTTTTTTTATTAAATTGACTTGTATATTTTTAGACAAGTCAAGACTTACTTTTTTGTTTTTGATTTGTTTTGATTTTTTTTTTTTGTTTTTTTGTTTTGCAAAGATGCAAACGATTATTTGATAAAAATATTTTTGTTTATATAAGAAAATATCATTTTTTAAATCAAAATTACTAAATTTTCATGTATAAGAAATAAATAAATAAGTATATATATATATATATATATAACTTGGTCCTCCTAAAAAAAATTTGAGTAATGCCACTGCTACAATCTATTTTTTTGCAACATTTTTACAAATTGTTGATATGATTAACTTTTTACTGATTTTCATCTAAGCTTACTATTAACATCACTTTTAAATTTACCAATAATTACATTAATAATTTGTAAAAAAATTTGTATCTCTAAAACTTGGTCCCCCTAAAAAAATTTGAATAATTCTACATCACAAATTATTTTACAACATTTTTACAAATTGTTGATGTGGCTAACTTCTTACTGATTTTCACCATTAATATCACTTTTTCATTTACCAATAATTACTCATCACATCAACAACTTGTAAAAATTTTGGTTAAAATGTTTGTATCTCTAACATTATTAAAAAATTTATAGCTCTGCTACTGCCACTCAGGGACGAAGGGAGACTTGGACTAGGGGGGGGGGGGGCAATGACCCTCCCTAATTTTTTATTTTAATTAATATATACACAGTCACCAATTTTAGCAATTTTGTTCTATAAAATCACACTTTTCCCCCCTTAATATTATCATTAATTCATTTAGGAGTACTACTCTAGCCAAAAAAAATTTCTATAACATTTTTACAAACTGTTATTGTAGTAAACTTTTATTGGTTTGCATCTGACCTCATTACTTACATCGCATTTTTACTTACTAATAACCACTCACCATATTAATAATTTGTAAAAAAAAGTTAGTAATTTTAGCATTTTCCTCCTTTTAAAGGCCAGATCTAAAATCTAAATCAAAATAAACAAGCCCAAAAAAATTATTCAACAACAGAAATTACCAATAGTAAAGCTAAAAAAAATTAAACTCAATCAACCAATTTTATTTAAAACAAACAACTTGATCCTTTAAAAAATTTTAAATAAAATAATTTTGTCCATACCTAGATACACACATAAAAAAAAACACAAAAAAACTCATTAGCTTTTAAGCAACTGACCCAGAAGCTAGAGCCACCTCACGCAACTAACAAAAAAACTGCCCCCCTAACTTCAAGTTCTTGCTCCGTCCCTGCTGCCACTACAACTAACTAATATATATATTTATACTATTTATAAGAGGATTCTCTTTTTTAGACTGTACTTTTATGTGGTTCAGAAATACCCTTAAAAATTAGGTTTAATAGGGAAAAATTTTGAGGACAATCCGGTAAAAATATATCTTCAACTTCACTTAAAATACTTACAAAATATGGCACTCTATTACTAATCCATGTCTTAAAAAAAAAAAACTTAATTTTTTTTAAAAAAAGAAAAATTATAACATTAGATCCCAAAAAAAAAAAAAAAAAAAAAACTCATCACACACTTAAAAAAAGAAAAGAAAAGAAAAGAAAAGGAAACACTGGGGAAAAAAAAAAAAACTTTTATCATACGGGCAAAACAAGTGTGATGTGTATATATATATATATAGGGTCCGGTTAATGTGTGTCCTTAAAGCACACATTAAACTATTCATTTTTGGAAACATTTTTTTAAAAATTGAAAAATAGTTTTAATTTTTGAGAAATTTTTTTCAAAAATGATTAGTTATTGTGTGTTCTTAAGCCATGAGAAAAATCCATATATAAATATATATATATATATATATATATATATATGTATGAAGTTCCTATGAAAAATTATGGGTCCACGTGACCTAACCTGCCCCCGATTAACCGGACCATTTTTAACTTGCCTAAAATGACATGACTTTTGACTACAACCAAACCTGAACCTCCGTTTTGCCACGTCTAAGGTACACGTTCAATTACCAGAGATTGCAGCAGGACGATTTATGCTCCTTTGCTTTCTAGTCCAGGCCGTCTGAGACCCTACAAGTGCAAACAGCCCTTCTGAATGGTTATACTCCTTGCACTTCTCGAATGCGAGACAAGAACTTTGAATTCCAGAACCGTTTGTAAGCAAATTACTCACAAAATCAGCATCACCACCACCACGACTAATGCATTTTGAAACAAACTTCCTTCTCTTTGTCCATGGACTCAGTCTCTTTGGATCAGTGTGGTGTTTCTCATAAGAAACGGACATGCAGGCAGACACAAGCCATGTACAGAGAGGAGGGGCTGCAGCAGAAGTCGCCATTGGAGGTAACAAGAATTCACACTAATTCTCACAAACAAAAAGAAGCAAGAAGACGCTGATGAAGACTGAGAATCCTGAAAGTTTAGTAAGAAACTACAATCTAAGAGACCAAAATAGAATACACCCAGATAAAGATTTCAGCAAGTGATGGGATGGAAGAAGAGCAACAATGCTACAAAGAAGCTAACTTTGAAACAACCATGTAATACCCAATTGAGTAAGTCCAAAACCCAGATGGGAAACTTGAAAACTTTGACAAATTCAGCAAGAAATGGAATGGAAGCAGGCAAGAACAGTCATTTCTATTGATTAGTAGAGGTGGGTTTTTGTCATTATCTGGAGGAGAAGAGAAATGCACAGTAGATAGAGGCTATGAATATATCATTTGAGCGATATACAAAGAAGCTGAAGACGGAAAGTGAGACAATTTGACAGATGACAACGCTTTAAATGTACTTTGCGGGGAAAACAGAGTCGAAAGAGACGTAACAGAGTTCTGTGTGAGGCAGAGTGCCCTGGATGGCAGAGAGTGTCAATTATTATTAGTAGATGAGAAGGTATACCCTTTAAGAGTATATAAGCCCTCTCTCACAGTTGAGTGGGATGTCGGCTTAGAGACTTTCTCACAATTGAGTGGGACCTACCAACAACTCATATATCCATAATATATTGTTCCAGAATGAAGAGTGTCGATGACAATTTTTTTTTTTTTTTTTGGGCTGAATGAAAGGGGGGTGGGGGTGACCATATGTGATTTACCCCCAGGGCGTGACCTAATAGGGACACCCCCCGTTAGGAAATGTTGGATTGAGCCATAACTATTGTGACCGGGATGCCACAGACCTCACCCTAGCACCCCAAGAGAGCCAGAGTGTGGGATGCATTGCATGCCATAAATCCCCCCACATGGTACCCGCCACGATTCGAACATGGGACCATGAACATGCACGCGGGATCCCACACCGCTAGGGAGTGCCGATGACAATTAGTGCATATGCTAGTACAAAAATTATATGAAGCATTAAGTCCGGTTCTGAAAAAGGAAAATAGTTGGTATGCAGTTCGTGTAAATTATACACATTTGTACGATCATTTAAGTCTGCTGAAATTGTTTTTGAGTCTTTGACAACCACTCTCTCCACGTGATACTCCTCCATTAAAATGACTAATGTCTACACTCTACGTACATTGTCATTTCCTACGAGCTGAAAAGACATTTGAACAGCATTCTAAAATGAGTAATGTCTGCAATGTTATTATCCCCGAAAGGCCTGACAGCTCACGTGAGTAATCTGTCATTACTCATATGGAAACTTGAAAACTTGGACAAATTCGGATAGAAATTAGGTGCAATTGTTGATGCAATTAGTATGGATGGTTGAGGTTTAAAATGGTTAAAATGAAAAAAAATATAAAAAATAAAGAAAAGTAAAAAAAACTGTGAAGGACTTGGGTGATTTGCATGATACAATTGCATTTGCACCGAATCCCAATCCAACAAATTCAAGCAAGAAATGAAATGGGAACAGAGAAGAACAGTCATTTTGAAATGCACAGTAGATAGAAGCTATGAATAATTTGAGGACAAATGACAACGCTTTATATATATCAATACATCTAGGATATATCCGTGATATGACTTAGATATCATTCTAACCCAATCCTCAATAGTGAAAGATGGTCCAAAATTGTAAGAATTTTTATTTATATGTTTTATATATTGGTTTCAATATTGAACGCTTAGTTATCTTTTATATAGTCTTTTGGATCTTGGTTTGTACTCTAAACATCATTTAATAGCTATGAATTCACTTTATTATTCATTATTGCTGTTAAATTGATATATGCTTAACAATATAAAGATAAATGCTTAACAATATATATAAAATATATTTAATAAATTATGAATATACGTATCCCCTACATATGGTGTTTTAATTTTTTTTAAAAAAAATATTGTTTCCCTATTCCCGTACCTATATTGTACCCATACCAATATTTGTACCCATGCATCATAGATATTAGAGCATACCTAGCAAAGTGGAGATTGTCAATGACAATGAGTGCATATACTCAGGAGCGTAGCTAGGAATTTTTGTTTGCAGGAGTGAGGTAAAACTATCATATTGATTTGTAATGCAAGAGAAAAACTCAAACCATAACATACATATATGCATACATGTGTTTATGCATTAGTTAAAAAAAAAAAAAAAAATCTTAAATCCAAAGTAAGTCATAACGTATTTATAATACTGCAAGACTATTGTTATACAAATTTCTTATCAGTGTAATTTTTATCAACACTTAAAAATACTAACAAGCTAAACACTCGATTGAGCATCTTAAGGTCATTTTTTATCTGGTGTTTCTATAATTCTTATTAAAAATCATAAGTTCGTTACATTCATAGAAATTAATATCAGTATATAACAAAAGGGTAAGACTTAGGTATAGTACTTAGGTGCTGTTCCATAGGTTCCCTTTTTAAGATTCTGTCTTATGGATTTTTTCTCCTGTAATGGAAGTATATTTTTTAGTTAAATATCCACATGGCAGAATTTTGAGAGGAGAACTTAAGGAACAGCACCTAAGATACTGTACCTAAATTTTGTCCATAACAAAACTAGACTATATTTACAATTTCAAGAAATAATATCCACAGAAATAATAAAATAAAATAAAATCACTATAAGAAACCATAAAATAATAGAATTTAATTTCAACTAGATTAGACAACTATATAAAAAATAAATTCATAAATCATAAGATAAATAAATAAAAATTAAACTAAAATAGCACTAAAAAAGAAGAAGAAAAAGAAATAAGAAGAATTTTGCAACATAGAATGCATTGTAAAAGAGAAGAAATGATACGAGAATTGAGAAAGAAGAAGGAAAAAAAAAATGTAGTATTTGTCACACACAATCTATTATATGTATACTATACACGCATTTTTTGAATTAAAATGGTAAGTTCAAGAGCACAATTTCACTTGAAAAAATAAGTTCATAATAATGTGTGTATGACAGAGTGTGTAACAATTTCTATTAAAAAAAAAAAAAAAAAAAAGGCAGTAGAACCATAAAGTGTCGTAAAAAAGTAGAGGGACATATATCAAGTGGGAGGATGGGCTTTGGCAAAAAATGAACTTTCTTGAGAGTTGTCTATTTTATAATGCTATCACACACCTTTTTATTTACAAAAATACCTTTTGTTTTTAAGTAAAAATTGGGAATCTGGAGGGCAATTTTGGTTGATGTGTTGGAGGTTGAAGGGGGGGGGGGGGGGGTCATCTTTTTTTTTTTTTGGTTAATTTTTAAAAAGAGGGTATTGTTAGAAGGTTTTTCAAAATATTTGGGGCATTGCCCCAAAATTATATGGAGCATTCAACTCCGGTTTTGAAAAAGGACAATTGTTGGACTTTGGAGTGTGGCCGGTTCATGTAAATTATACACGTGTACGATCAATGACTGCGAAGCATGCTAAAATCGTATTTGAGCCTTTGACAACTATTCTCTCCACGTGAAACTCCCTTGTTAAAAGAATTATGCCAGTGCCACAACTCGCCCGTGTGACGAGTTGTGCCATAAGCTATGGCACCAACATAACCCTCTTTAAAAAGGTTAATGTCTACAATGTCATTTCCCACGAGCTGAAAAGGGCATTTCAACCACATTCTAAAAAGACTAATGTCTGCATTGTCATTATCCCATTAATTCCTATGAATATAGGAAACTTGTATTTCTCATTCGCAAATCCAATCATTTTTTATGCTGCTAACTATCAATATATTTGGTTAGTTTATAATGTAAATATTTAATTTATAATGTAAATCTTATATAAAAAGTGGGATGTAAATTAATAATTTTTCTTTAAAAAAATTTCATTCTATTCCAAAAAAAGAAATTTGATTTATTTATTTTTCATTACAAGCTTTACAATACACCTTATATTCTATTCTTCAAGAAAGAGAGTACTTAATTAAAAGAGGAATATAAAATTTATACACAATGATACTGTAATCGTGTATATTTAGATCACACTATATAATATGTAAAAGATTGAACAATGATGTATAGCAGGAAGTGAGAGTCTTTTTGATAATTTTTTACTACATTGTTATCTAAAATGCATTTTGTATCTCCCTATGTGAATTCTCATACTAGATTTGGAGGTGAATTTAGGCAATACAAGTTTTACTTCAATACTCGTGTGGCTATTCAAATGAGTTTTACTACCATATGGTTTACATAAGATATGAATTCTTTCAAGGTTTTGAGTATAGTACTAAAAACCCCCTTAGAATTGTTTTACGTGTAAATATTAATTGCTTTTATATTATTAATAATTAAATAGTTATAATGGGGATGGATTTGAATTATAGACGTTTTTCTAGGAAAAATTAAAAGTTGTCAATTGAGAAAAAAAAAAAAAAAATCTGTATCTAATAAAATGTTATTGTAAAATAAATTACTAGTGCATGCCTCCAGGCTCCAGCTTATTGAGTCGTGATGTCTTGTTTAGAATTGAATATAAATACAAGGCTACTGCAAGTCTTATGAAATGAGACCTACACGAGACCCTTCCTAGCAAAGATTCATATTTACAGGCTTGTACTGTTGCTATTGCTATGAGCTTGGCGTGAGTAATTTTCCTTTGAGTACGCTTACAGTTATCTTTATAACAGAAAATTTCTTTATTGTATTTACGTGTGTTATATTGAAAAGATGCATGACATTTGCTTTGTTAGCCTCATTCAAGCTGCCATGTGCTTTTCTAGATTAATTGCATTGTTTCTCTCATGTATCTGCATTTTTGTTTCTCATGTATCTGTATTTTGAAAAATTACTTATCTGCTTATAAATCTCAATTTTAGGCTTTGATTTGGAAGTGGGTTCCCGTGGCCATTGTGTTTGGAGTGGTCTTCCTCCTCTTCTGGGTTAAAACAAAGATATGGTGACCATTCTGAAAACAGTTGTGCATTAATAGTCTTAGGCTGCATTTGTTTCAGTGTAAAATATTTTCAGGAAATAAAAATATTTTCAAGTGTTTGGTTGCATTTCAAAAAATGTTTTGAAAAATATTTTCTGGTGTTTGGTTGTATTCTTGAAAATACCATAGAAAACACATTTTCTACTTGTTGCTCACATTTTCTCACATTTTCTCAGCTGCCAAACAAATATATAATATCATTCCTCAATACAGAAATACAAAAGAAACAAAACCCAGAAAAAAAAAAATCATCAAATCCGGTCAAATTGAGAGAAGAAGGAAGGGAGAGAGGCGACTGGGTTGAGGCGAGATCGCGCGGTGGAGGCGAAGGCGAGGTCGTGTAGCAAAGGTGACTGGGTTCGATCTAGAGGCGAGATCGCAAGGTGGAGGCGAAGGCGAGCACGATCAGATCGGGTTCATCGGAGATGGGTTTGAGGCGGTGCGATCAGACCGGCGGAGCCGTGGGTAGGGGACTGGATCTGGGCTTCACCGGCGATAGCTCTCTCCATCCTTTGACTTGGGCTTGGCGTGAGTGATGAGAGTGAGTGAGGGGAGAAATTTCTTGGGTGGATCGATGTGACTGTGAGAGTGAGCTAGTTTCTTATGTGACTGTGAGAGTGAGCTAGTTTCTTTCTTCTTTCTCTCTGTCTCTCTCTCTTTGTGCTTTGATGAGTCCGGAAATGGTTTAAAGTGAAAATGAAATTGTAAACCAATTTCCAGGTCAAAGTGTAAAAACACACGGTCAAATGAAATGGTTTTCCGAAAAATTTTATTTTCCATGCGCAACCAAACACACGGTGACCCGGAAAACCATTTCCTAAAATGCTTTTACGCCAAAACAAACGCAGCCTAAGACTTAACAATCCCCATATATACTTAAATTGTGTTTCAATATGAACTCTAGTTCTTTTTTGGCTTGGGATAAGGAAACTAGTCCAATAGGTAGGTACCTCTCTAGAGATAGATCTGCATGTAAGATTGTGGAAGAGAGACCTGTAACCTTTAAGACCAAATATAAGGAGCCATTTTTTTTTTTTTTTTGGATAGGATAAGGAGCCAAAATTGATTGTTTGAAATTATGAGAAATCTGGATATATGTTTATTGCTTCTAATACTTTTGAATATTTTCTCTCAATAAGATCATGTTAAGCTTTCTAACTAATGTTTCTTTATTATCAGATCAAGACACCAATCAAATTTTAGTGTAAGTGGGGATTAAATCTCAAATCTCTTATTCAACCATCAGAGACTTTATCAGTTGTGCTAACTGGAACCCACAATGTCATGACTTAAAAGAAGCATTTCTTATAACAAACGTACCAAGTCACCCATGTAGTATACCAAATTGCTAGAGTACCACTACAAAATGGTCTAATCTTTGTAGTAGTAACATAGGGTTATAAGGACTGAAACTTTAACATATACAACCAATGTGGGATAAACATCCCTATTTTTTTTTTTTAAGAAACAATAATATTTATTAAAATACACAAACACAGAAGTAGTATATAGAGTTTTTTAAACAGACTTATAATATATTATATAACCAGAATACTACTACAAAAAAAAAAAGCCTAAACTTTGTAATAGGAGTGAATGTAATGTGTTGGTTCTACCATCCTTCCACATGGTATTTATTCATTGGCTTGTTATATGGATGATTTGATATGCATATCAGGATAGAAAAGTAAAATATGTGTGCTTTTGCCTATATGTTTTCATAAAGTAAATAAAATTTATAGATAGAAAAGTAATTTTAAAGCCCTTAAAAGTCAACAATTGCAGTATTTTTTTTTATTTTTTTATAGAGACTACGGCTAATGTATTTTTTAACGGGCATTTCTCTCAATTTCCACCCAATTTGGGTGGAAACAAAATGCCTGCCCGAGTGATATATTTTCCATCAAATTTAACCCATTTTCTTTTCTATCATGCTATTCAAATAGCGGAAAAAACTTAATTTCTCTTTGTTGATGGCCATTTTGGAAGGCCAAGTAGAAAGGAGAAGCCCAGCAACATGGACAGAAAAGAGCTGGCAAATGGATAGAAAACCCATTAAGCCCAAGCGGTAGGAATAATGGATCACAGGTCCATGAGATAAACAAATGGGCCTTAAGGGGGTAAATGCGCTTAAAGAAGCTCGAAAAGAGAGAAAAAGCAAACCATGGGCAGTATATGATGTGGAAAAGTGAGAATGGGTCACGGTAGGCCCAAAGTAATGAAAGTAAAAAAAGTAAGGGATTGATGGCAAGCCCATGAACCCCAAGGACGAGGGATAATGTAATTGGACCGGGGAAGCCCAAAGAACTCAGTAAAAACCCATGGGAATGCAAAGTTAAGAAAAGGACTGAGGAAGCCCAAGGAAAGCAAATGGGCTAGGGATGCCCAAGAGAAAACAAATGGGACACAGGAGCCCACCAGTGATGTAATAAAAGAACCAATGGCCATACTAGGTCATTGGGAGAAGAATAAATGGCAGGCGCAAAGAGACCCAACAGGATTGAGGCAAACAACTTTGCAGTAGGAATGATAGAGTGGTATGGCAAGAGATGGTAGTAGGAAAAAGGGTGGGCAGAAGAAAGGTAAAGCCCACCGTTAAGCAAGGCCCAGCCCCTAAGTGGGGCGAGCCATAAAGGAAAAGGAAATCAGAAAATAGTAAAAAACGGACGGCAGACTGTGTAGGCCAACCACGGCAAACGTGTGAGCAGCAGACAGATTTTGGACATACATTAAAGAGAGGCACGCACAAGGCCCAGACTTCACCAGCTTGTACCTAGCCAATACAGGGCACGGTGAGGTCATGGGTCAGAGGTAAGAGGGCATGGTTTGGCGGTGGGGAGAGGGGAAAAACCTATTTTGAGGTTCCTGCTCGAACTCTTTTGGGGAAAGTGTCCTGCTGGGATGACATACCACCCAAAAGAAGCAAAACTGAGTTGGAATCACTAGGTGCATGCCATGAGGGATAGGAAGAGAGAAGGCACCCACACCATAGCAGGAAAGGGTGCCATGGCAGACAAATAAACAAAATAGTTTTCTTTTGTCTAGCGATGAGAAATGGCACACAGACGGACCAGTGGTGGTCGGCAAGTATACCCAGACCAGACAAATGTGGTTAAGGGCTAAAATAGTAAAATCTGATCATGGCAGGCACATAAAGAGGCCCTTGTCATGTACATGAGGGGGACGACACAAGCACCACGGTATTAGGAAATTGAAAACCAGGAAATAGAAAACAAGTATTAAGAAAAAGAAGTAGAAATTAAAAAGATAAGAAATGGGAATATTAGAAGAGAAGGAAAGAAAAAGATAGAGAGTTAGAACGGCAGACATGCACCAATAGGTTGATTCCCTCTCTCCCTCTCAAAGTCCTGCTTTCTGTCAGGAATAAAGAGTTCTCTTGTGCACGAACCATTCAGGTCTGCTTCCCTCAAAGTGATTAATTTCTACGGTAAGATCTTCCTGGGAGATTATTCACTTTGAGAAGAGGCGTTCTTCCCTCTCTGGTTTTGGTCTTGCGGATTAGATTTAATTTGATTTCTTTCATCTTTTAATTAACCTATATACTACCCATTTGTTTCCCTTACTTTCCTTATAAAAATAATTGTTGTTAAACTGTGATTATCTTTTTTTAAGTAGGGATTATCTATTTATTTTAATAAAAAATTCAAAGTATTTTCTTTTATCTTATTATTATCATATCTACCTGCCACGACTTATCTGAAACAGTTCTGCCCGTCGTAAGCGTGCTCTTGGCAGACGAGGTATAGTTTGCACACAAGGCAGACCAAATTGAGTTGCAGTTGGACCAGTCTCAACTCCCTTACTCAGAATATTTGGGCCCAGTACCGCAGGAGGCAGCCCAGCCCGATTTAACCAAAAAGGCCCACTACACTCTTCCTTATCTTTCTTTTCCTCTCAAACCAAACATAGTGTTAACGTTTTTATCCTTAGGATTCTTATTTTTTTTTTTGGGTTCCTTTGGGAGGACAATGTGATTGGAAAGGAATGGTCACACGGGAAGTTACTAATACGTTGGTACCTTACATGCCAAGCATTCCACTCCCTCTAAAGTGAACTCTTTTTTGGTTATCTTTAGACTGAGTCATCAATGAGCTTCGCAACTTGACATTTTTGTTTGTTTAAAGTGTATAATTGGTCCCACTCTCTACTCCTCTCCAAAGTTTATAACTGCGCCTTTCTTTCGGTTGATCAAAATATATGAATTTTTTTGCAACACTTACTTTTTGTTTAAAATCTAAATACACTTTCTTTGAAAGAAATTATGTTGTTTTTAATGCAAAATGTAGTGGGATGGATATTAAGTGTAGTAAGATGGATATTGGGCCCGTTTAACATTAGCCTAAACAATGGAAACAAACCCAACGTTGACTGACCCATTTTAATAATGAGCCCTCCCATGCATATCAAGCCTCAGTCTATTGATCAGGTGTGAAGACTATCCAAGCTATCGAGGTAGAATCCCAGGTCCAAATACCGAGGTCACAGTCCATAGGTTCGAAGACTATCCGAGTTATCAAGGCAAAATCCCAAGTCCAAAAACTGAGGTCATGTCTGAAGCGTGTCCAAGCTACTGAAGTAGAATCCAAGAGGAGGAAAACTTCTCTAAGGAATCTTTTTGAAGCTTCCTGATGATTCTATAGTAACCTCTGCATTAATGAAGATTACCTACCTGGCACCATCGCATTTAATGCAAAAGGACAAGCTTGAACAGTTAAAATAAGATCCAGAAGTCTCCATTCATGATGAACAAGGAACAAAGAGCTTGATAAAACAAAAATTATCTAGGTGGACGCCTGAATAGTAAGAAGAAACCCTAGAAGTCTTCATTCATGATGAATAACAAGGAAAAAAGAGCTTGATAAGGCTGGAAGTTATCCAGGAAGACAAGGGCAAAATATGAAAAAGAAGGAGATAAATCATATATAAAGAAGAAAGAAGAGAAGAGAGAAACAACACATAATATACATGAGAGTAAGAATAAACTAGAAAGGGGAGAGAAAATAGAGAAAAAAGGGGATCTAGGTTCTTGAAAAAAACCTTTTTTAACATGATCCATAAGATTGAAATAAAAGGAGTCATTTCTATGCATCTTGTGTAGTCATTGATGTGTTCTTATCCAAATTTCCCATTGTGGATCAATATTAACCCATAATAAAATTAATTGTAACCCTTATCTTATTTAGCATAGTTAACCACTAAGAAGAGGATTTTGGTCGCACACAAAGGTGGCGAAGCTAGGAATTTATTTTTGTGGGGGGCCATATATAAATTTGTGTATGTGTGTGTGTGTGTGTGTGTGAAATGTAAAATAGTAATATACAATACTTCATAACTCAAATTTTCCCTTTTATTTGTTGAGATAATTGTTAATTAAAATACTTATGTGTTCATTTTAAAGATGATGAATGTTTAATTATTGTAATTTGTTGACATATGTATTTATAAATTGTATTTTATTTAAATGAAAATTAAGTTTATTTTTAGACTTTCTTAAATATATGTATATTATCAAGTATGAGGAGCCAAAATGATAAGGTTATTTAAAAATTTACAATATTTTTAGGATATTTTCAAAAAAAAAAAAAAATTATTTTTTTCAAAAATTTTGGGGGGGCCTAGGCCCCCCTTGGTCATCAAGTGGCTTCGCCACTGCACAAAATAATAGTTTTTTTTTTAATAAAAAAGATAAATTAAAAATAAGCATATCATCTCTAAGTCATCTTGTCTACTATTACGAGTGCGACATGATATAAATATGTGCATGTATATCTGTCTTATGTCCGTATGCAATGCCTGTACTTGCTTAAAGTTTATCTATTTTATGAATGACAAAATATGAATATTAACAAAAATAAATCTGAGGGACAACATTTTCACAGCTGTTAACATGACTTGCTATGATTGGCATATAATAAAAGTAATATTAGTAGTAAGCTCTGATGAAAGTCTTATAAGAGAAATGCATGTGCCGAATGCATAAGATATGGGGTTGAGAGGAGTGCTTATGAGATTGCCCTGGCAATAATTGCATAGATCACGAGATGTGTATTGCTTGTATTTCCCTGTTGGTGTAGATAAGTATCCATTACATACAAAAGGTTCCTCACTAGCTTTTGATTTAGTTGTCCATACTGTACCGTAATTGTTGTTTGACTATTATTTGTACAATCATAGAATTTGAAGCACTACAAAATGACTCTTTTTCCCCCATCAAAAGATGTGAATACCCCACCCCCCATTTGTATGAAAAGAAGTAATAGAAACATTATCATTAATCAATAACTAGTAATCAATTAGATGGTCATCCAATTTTAGTCCACTAGATTTGATTAGAATATGTACAATCATAGAATGGATTTATTACCAAATCGAAAAATATCAATACAAGCTGCAATAAATCTAATTTTGTTCAACCCTGTAATAGTTTCAGGTTGAGTTGACACATCAGATGCACTTGTAAGGTGCAAACAAGATGGATGAATTGTGTCCCCCAAAGCCAAATGAGTTAGATAGTGCTACCTTTATGTCCAAAGGTTCCTTCTTGATGCCGACAAGCACATTCATGTCCTTATTCAAATTCATATAGCATAAAACCAAGTTAGCACAAATTCAAGCTTCTAAAAGCAAATGCCTTTCTAGTATCCTTTCAAGCGTAATGTTATCTTAAATGGTGTTGGTGGATTGATAAAATGCTTAGAAATAATTTGTTAAAATGATAGACTATTTGCTGATTAGATTTGATAAGAAACCATATTATAGAAGCATACCATGCCTTCATCAGGATTTTCGAGATTGATGTTTGGATGCACCCATCCTGTTTGTATTGCCTACATTTGAAAGTTAAATCTCACTTTAGGGACAATAATGATGAATAGAAAGGAATCCAATCAAATTATGAATTAGTGCATCAATGTCTATCAAGGAGGAAATGTGTTTAGGAAATTACATTTTAAACCCTATAATTTAGGGGTGTAACAAAGTAAACCCTAAATTTTCAAAAAGTGGCATTTTTTAATAGTAAAAAGTGACAAATTAAACCCTAAGATTCGAAAAAGTCACTAACTAAACCACCAACCAATATTAAACCTCCAATACAATGTCACTTCACTTGTACGGGCTGAAGTTTAATTAATTATTTTTTGCAATCCTATGATTTAATTTGTTACTTTTGAAACTATATGGTTTATTTATTTATTTATTTTTTTTAAGGTTTAATTTGTTACTGTAGATACTATAAGTTTTTAATTTGTTACACCCCTAAACTATAAGTTTCAAAAGCGAAGGGCCCATTTGGTAGGAGGCATTTTGTTTTTGTTTTCAAAATAGTTTGAAAAAAATTTTCAAAAAATTAAAATTGAAACTAGTTTTCAGATAATAATTTTTATATCATAAGTGTTTGGCTCCAACTTTTAAGAAAAATTTTCAAAATACTAAAAACAAAAAAGAAAAATTGTTTGGGTGACCATTTCTATTTTTGATATTTTTTATAAAAACTTTTACAAAAAGTAACGTATAAAATCTATAAATTACTTTTTTTTTTCCTGAATAATGATAAGGGAATAAAGCTCATGTACATTTTTTATTTTTTATTTTTATTTTTTATGATGATAAGTTTCAAATTTGAAGTGTGAGAATTCTTTTGTGACAAAGATAAGCTCCTTAATTTAAGAGATAGAAGAGTTTGGAAAAATATGTGGGGTTCATTGTTTTCAATTTGTTTACAACTATACTATTAAAAACATTTTCTGTATCTAGAAAATATCTCGTTTTCGAAATTCTATTCTGAACAAGGAAAAAAGTATACAATTTTCTAAAAACTGTATTTAGAGAAAATTAGCTAAACAATAGATTCTCCCCTCAAAAAAAAAAAAAAAAGGCTAAACAATAGATTCAAGTGTGGGACCCACCATTTTATGAATTGCAAAACAAAAAACTATATTTAAATACTCTTACTAGATATGCCCTAAATGTTTCAAAAAAAAATTCTCTTTTTTGGAAGGAGAAAATAACAAAACAGTGAGATCAATATCTCATCAATAATCTAAGCAAAAATAATAAAAAAATAACTAAAAAAAAGAAGAACAAAAAAGGGAAGAAACATGGAACTTCCTCTTCAGTACAACCCTCTAATCGGTGCAAGCACCTCAAGCCACATGGGCTCTCTGATATAGACTACAGTTAATGACTGTAAGGCCAAAGCCATCTAAAAGATTTGGATTGGCCTCTATCTTTTCAAATCTCATATGAGTGTTTGTCAGCAATGTGCAAGAAACAAAGCAGAAACTAATTACCTTAGCAATGTGCAAGAAACAAAGCAGAAACTAATTACCTTAACTGTTGCAACAGCTTCCACAGCACCTGAGGCACCTAGTAGGTGACCAGTCATGGATTTTGTGGAGTTCACTCTTAGCTGCAAGAATTAGAACTTAAACTAAGTAATGTCATATTGTAAATTTGATAATAAGAACTAGATAAATTGCCTTCAATATACCTCTGGATTCTTGCCAAAACAATGGATAAGGGTCCGGTATTCTTTCAGATCACCTCTTGGTGTTGAACTACCATATGCATTTACATAATTTACATCTTCTTTAGCTACCCCAGATTGGGCTAAGGCCTTCTCTATACAAAGAGCAAGGCCTCTACCTGATTTTGGGCAAAAATAAGTTAAGAACTTCATCTAGATCAAATGCACTCTGCAACTACAAGGTGCCAAAATACATATTGCTTGCCATGTCTCATAGAAGAATAGTTGTATTTAATTTTGATGGATAGCTTATTTGACAGCAAAAAACTACAGGAGAGGGGAAAATATATAGAAACAGTCAAAAGGAAAAGATGAGGCTAATACACAAGTACCAGCATGATCAAAGTAATCTGAATGACTTGACTACCTACCATCAGGATGATGCTCAGTCAAGTGATAGGCATCAGAAGTGTAGCTTCCACCTAGAAACTCTGCATATATTTTTGCACCTCTTCTCTGTCATATAAGAAATTAGAAAAGTAACCCAAAAAGGAAAAATAAAAGAGTTTAAACTACTAAACTAAACATATAAATATCAAGAGCGTTTGGGGAAACTAGAGAAATTAATTTTACGGATATACCTTAGCATGTTCTAGGTCTTCTAAGAGCAATACCCCAGCTCCATCTCCAATAACAAACCCATCCCTATTCTGTTCATGTGCAAAGTTATATCTCAAGTCATGACTTACAAGTAGGTGAAGATATGGGTGAAATCTAGAATTCTATATTGGAGTTGATGGTAATGTGACACAGAATAGTTCAAACCAATTCAGCAAATAGATGGGATATTTTCTTTTTACTTATTTATTTATTTTTCTAAAATCACTCTTTTGGACTTTTACATTATGATAAGTAAATAACTTATATATCTTTAAATGATATATTACAGTTACTGTTTCCAGTTCAACATATTATGTATAATACCTACCTATTTTCAGATAAGTATATTATATACTGCTACAATGAACAAAATCTATCAACAATGAGCTGTCTAATTCACATTCGGAACCAGAGCTCATGAAACTGATTTTGTAATATGAAAAGCATAATTGTAACCATGTAGAAGATAGAGTTGGATGCAATACAATATCCCAGGGGCGTGAAGCTTTGGTAGGTTCACCATTCCTTTGAGAAAGAGATCCGCATGCCATGAAACCTCCCAAGCCTGAGGTAGTAATTCACAATGTAGAGAACATAATATTCAAATCAAATCCAGAATGAGAAAGGTATGTATTGTACCTATTGGAAGAACTGCTGCATCAGATCCACCACAAAGCATAACGTCCTGTAAATTTTCACAAATCAGATAACAGAATTTGGCCTAATTTCATTTCAGAATTAGATAAACTTATTCCAAAGAACAAAGAAAAATGATCAAGGCCACCATTACTTCTAAATGTTCAAATCAAAATAGTGCTTCTTGATGAGAGTTACTTTGGAAACACTAAAATTCATTTGTGTTATTCTCTCAAACAAGCTCCCAAAACAATGTAGGATCCTATTGCAAAATCCATTTAATGAGACTAAAGCTTGCACTTACACTTTCACCGGTGATAATATGGTGTGCTGCGTTCAGTATACAAAAGTTACTTGTTGCACAAGCTGAAGAAATTGAGTAGTTTGGGCCCATCCATCCCTGCAATTTGCAAACTTAGAAATAGCTAGAAGGTTGCAGCAGCAACATATGATGTTGACTCGTCCAAAATTTCTATCAACATTGGCATCAAACTTACCAAATCCATTGCTAGTAAAGCAGAACCACTATTGGTTGTTGTAAAAGGTATACAGAACGGATTCATTTTCTTGTATGAAACCCTAATTGCTTCTATAGCATCCTGAAAAATCTGATTAAAATATCTCATAAAAATACAAGCAGTAGAAGAAAAAGCTGATAAAAAAAATTATGGGTTTTGGATAAATTTGAAATCTTGAAGCAATTTCTCAAAAAAAAAAAAAAAAAAAAAAAAAAAAAATCTTGAAGCAACTACAGACTACAGTCAATTTCATATGAAAAATAATCTAAGCTTATCCTTACTGCCATTCCTCCTAGTGCAGAGCCAATTACAACACCACATCTACGTTTGTCTAACTTTCCAATGACCTCTTCTGTAATCCCAGCATCTGCCAATGCTTTCTTGCCAGCAGTAAGCAAGTAAAGTGTGAATTTGTCTGCCCTCTTGGAAAGCTTGGGTGAGACCCATCCATCTGTGGAGAAAGACTTGATTTCACCAGCAATTTTCTGTTAGAAAGATAACTGGAGTCAACATCTAGAGGCAACCATTTACTACCATGGAACTGAGCCAACGAAGATTTACCGTTGGAAACTGAGCACAGTCAAAAGCCTCTATCTCACTTATGCCACTAACACCTTCAAGGAGATTATTGTAGAAGACATCTGTATCGTCACCAATTGGGGTTACCACACCCATCCCTGTCACGACAACACGTCGCTGCTTTGTAAGCTGTTTCTTCTTTGTTGTGACCCCATCTGCTGGTCTCACAACCACAGTATTGCCTGAAACCGTAATAAAAGAGTCTCTAAGCTTGAAGTTTGGTAAACATTACTAACAGCACCTACCATCAACAGCATATATTAGAAACATTCAAAACTTTTTACCATAACCCAGCAAGTTGAAGGTAGCAACATTACGAATCCAGGTTAGTTCATTGTGTCATGCGCACAAAAACAAAAGTGAGGAGCTTAAAGACTTTGCTTCCATTATCCAGTCAATTAAAACATCCTACAGTATTATCATGAACCTTAAAGTCAATGAATTATGTAAAATTCTGAGCTTGCATTTGTGTTAGATATAAAGCCTCACATTTGGGTATCTACACAACCAAAATAATAAATCCATAAATGTTAGCTTTCCTGTCCCTCCGAGGTTCCACAAACAATACAGAGAGGGGAAAAATTAAAAACATTCCAAGAACTTCAGAGACGCATCTCCTCACATACACAGACAATTGTGCACAAACACAAGTATGCTACCCCACATACATATTGCAATACGCATCACAAAACGGAATTGGATCTTCTCCATTTCAAGTGAAATGGAAAGAGTTCATTTCACGGTTAAATTTTAAATGATGTACAAATATACCTTTGGATTTGTAATATTTAATTTGAACCGTGAAATGAATGGATCCTTTCCTCACAAAACATCAGTGAAGTATTTTAGACAAATATAGGCTGCTGCAAAAATCTAACTAAATTGTTTAAGTTGGTAAAGCTGAGCAGAAATAAGAATAACCCATCATCCAAAGCTACATATCAAAAAATAAAATAATAATAATAATCCCATCATCCAAAGCTACTTATCAAAAAAATTAAAAAAAAAAAATAATAATAATCCTATCATTCAAAGCTACAGGCATCTCTCAAGTTCAAACTACAAAACATGCATAGAAACCAGAAGCCACCAAATCATAAATTCACTTTTGATTAACATAGACACACATTCAATTACCAGAGTGTGCAGCAGGACGATTCATGTTCCTTTGCTTTCTAGTCCAGGCAGTCGGAGATGCTAATAATGTGAACTGCCCTTTCGAATTGTTAAACTCATTGCAAGACTCGAAAGTGAGACAGGAACTTATCAGGGTTTGAATTCCAGAACCGTCTGTAAGCTTATTACTCACAAAATAAGCACCACCACGATTAATGTTTTTTGACACAGACTTCTTTCTCTTGGTCCATTGACTCAGTCTCCTTTGAGTGTGGTCTTTCTCAAAGGAAACAGACATGCAGGCAGCCACAAGCCACGTACGGAGAGGAGAGGCTAAATCAGAAGCCACCATTGAAGGCACCAAGAATTCACACACTCTTACAAACAAAAAGAACCAAGAAGACCCTGATAAAAATTCTGATAATCAGTTTAGTGAGAAACTACAATCTAAGAGTCCAAAATAGAATTAGACCCAGATAAGATTCAGCATGATGGAATGGAAGCAGTCAAGCAGAGCAACATGGCTACAAGAAAAGAAGCTATCTTTGAAGAAGCCATGTGTAACCCAATTGAGTAAAGTCCAAACAAATACAATCCAAGCACAAAAACCCAGATGGGAAATTTGAAAACTTCGAGTAATTCAGCAAGAAATGGAATGGAAACAGGGAAGAGAAGCCATTTCCATTGATTAGCAGAGGTGGATTGACGTTGGTCCTTAGAGAAGAAAGAAATACATAGTAGAGGCTCTGAATAATTTGAGAGACAAAGAAGATGAAGATGAAGATGACATGGAAGTGAAGCAGTTTGAAAACGTTTTAGTTTGTGGGGGAATCTGAGTCATCCTGGCGAAAGAGGCGCACCAATTGAGTGCTGTGTGAGGCAGAGAGTGGAGACTGTGTCAATGAGTGCATATGTAGGTACAAAAGACATATGCAGTTAGTTAACACTTGAGTTTGGGTAAAACAAGTTTTACTTCAATTCTAGTGCTATTCAAATGGTTATATAAAAAAATTTTAAAAAAAGTTTAGAAAGTTGAACATCTTCGGGTTGTGCTGGTATTGGAGTGGTGTTTCGTGATCACATTGGTCAAATTATCGCTGCATTAAGCCAGAAATTACCTCTGGTTCAGTCCGTGGAGTTGGCAGAGGCCTTGGCAGCACGTCGTGTGCTTTTGTTTGCTAAGGAACTAAGCTTGCTCGGTGTAGAATTAGAGGAAGACTACTCACGGGTGATCAAGGCTTTAATTGATTCGAGGAGATGCAACACTCTGTTTGGTTATGTGACTGATGAATGTAGGAGTTTAGGCGCTACTCTTCGGTTTTGTAGGTTCTTGTGGCTTCTTTACCTTGATGTTTTTATAGTAGCGTCTAACTACTCTCGGGCTAAGACTTCATTAATGATGAAATTATGAGGAGCATCAACATGTTGCTAGTGGGGGAAGGATGACTCAAACTCAAGATGTTTCGCATGAGGAAGTCTTGTTGGCACAAAGTCCCTTCCACTAGGTCACCAAACACATTGATAATTCAAATGAGTTTTATTACATATGGTTCTCCACTAAATATGGAATATTTTTTTGAGTATAATACTTAGAAGTCCTTTAGAATTCTTTTACGTGTAGTAGAATTTTAATTGCAATGGTGTGTTTAAACTTTTTTTAAACAATGGTAATATAGTTTTACTTAGGGTAATTATGTTAATTATTTTAATATATCGATGAAGCATCACATGTCATAATAAGACAAAATGAGAGAGGAAAATAAGAAAAAAAAATAATGCATCAACTTGACACAATCATAATGTCCACAATACAATTTTTATTTTATAGAATATGATATGAGATTATTGGAACATTAGCATATATAATATTATTTTGTTTGTAATATTTTGATAACAATATAATTTCATAATTCCCATAAATATTGTACCCTAGAGATCTCTTAATTTCACATAATAAGAAAAAAAATTTGTGTGCGTTTTTGATATATTTTCGCCAGAGTGTGAATTTCCATTACTTTTAGTTGATAGCGACTCATTGAAGGTGTAAATTGAAACAATTTAAAGAGTTCTAGCTTAATTAAAAGCTTTTTAACATTTGAGGTTTAATGTGAAATTAATCATGCAAAAGTTTTAAAACATAGGATAATTATGTAATTTATTAAAGTATTTAATAAATGATAGCCTATTGGCGTAAATAGATTATAACCATTTGACATAACCATAACATCTATAACATTTAGGACTACTTTTATCATATAGTATATAGTTAATTGTTAACCTGAGCACACACACTAGTTGTTAATCTGTGCAATGCACAAGATTGTTCAATAAAAATTATGTATATAAGATAAATGTTCAAATAATAAGTATTCATAAATAAAAGCTCAAGTTTAAAGAATTTATAATAAAAAAAAACTTGTCTAATTTACTTAGAGTTTTATTTTTTAAGGCTTTACTTAGATTTTGTTTATTGAAGACTAAATTAAATTAAATTTAATATGAATTGGTTGAGCGTTGGGTTGCTTTGTCCAAAAATATTGTGAGTACTAATGAGTTTAAATTAATAGATTTTAGCATTATTTTGAACTCTAAAAACCAAATTATATATATATATATATGTGTGTGTGTGTGTGTGCGCGCGCGCGCGCGCGCGTATGTGAGTGCGAGAGCTTGAGCTTTCAAAAGATTATATGTCAAGATTAGAAGATATAAATTAAATAAATAAAAAAATAAAACCAAACGTTTTCATTTTATATATACTATATAGATTTATTTTTATTTTTTTAAAAAAATTACCAAACAAGAATAGTTTATTTTCAAAATCAATAACTTCATACTAATGAATCATGCCTAACCAGATAGACTGCCAAAATCTAGTCTAACTAGATCACTAGATGACAGGTTGGCTGCTTGATTAATCATAGGCATTAATTAGCCAATTCCTATTAATCCAAAAAGTATAATTTGGAAGATATATAGTCAGTCTATACACCTAATTGCAAAGCGAAGTCTTAATCTACTGTGAGATTCGGTAGGAATAGTTTGGCTGTTTTAAGTAACTTTAATTATTGGTTTAGCCAGTCTCTCCATGGTAAAGTTTGGTGGCCCTCCTCCCTTAACAATTTGTTAATTTAAAAAAAAATATATTTTCTCATCAAAAAGCAAGTTGTTCAAGAAAATTTGGGAGGTAGTCTAAACATCTAATTAAGTTTGAGTGATGATAAAAATATTATTAATTTTAGTAAATAAAATTAACTCATGCATCAAATTTTAAGTATAGAATATAAAATAATTAGATGTGATCATCAAATTAATTTGTAAGCCTTTTGTAATCAAATTGATGGTAATTTATTATATTTTAATAATCTTTTACCTAGTTACGATTTTTATATTGTTAAATAAATAAAAAAAAGGAGTTTTTGGTGAATTCATCAACCTCACACCATGTGATGATGAGAACAATACCACGTATACTACCGGAGTTTTGATGATATTATTATTGTAGGTACAACACATTTATTGAAGTATTACTACTTATGTAGTTGTAAGATGAGTAATGTTATAATTACAAACTATTTTACAGTATTTTTATAAATTGTTGATATGACAATTTCTTACTAATCCTCTTATATGCTTACTTCTGACATTATTTTTTTACTTGCCTATAATCACTCTCCACATCAACAATTTGTAAAATAAATTGCAAGTTAACATTTCTTTTGTAAAATTTGGTGAAAATAGGATGGCTGTCTTTAATAGCTTGAGTATCAATAGACTTTAGCCAACCACTATTTCTTTTATAGGTACAGTTTGGTGGCGCCCCTTTCTTAAAGAGAAAGAAAGAGAGAGATATATATATATATATATATATATATATATATATATATATATTAATGAGTTATTATCAAAAAGAAATTTGCTATAAGTTTTTTTTTAAGTAAATTATATATTTGGTTCCTATTCTTTACACCATATTTTAATTTGGTTCATAACTTTTCAATTGTGTGAATTTGATCTCTAACTGTTCAGTACCGTGTCTATTTAGTCTCTGTTGTTATTTCTTAAATGAAAATTGCTGATGTGGCTAATGGCCAAAATAAAAAATTAGTTTGGCAATTAACAATGTCAACAATTTTCATTCAAGAGATAACAACAGTGACTAAACTGACATGACACAGAAAGTTTTTGAATTAAATTGACACAATTGAAAAGTTATAAACTAAATAAAAATATGGTATAAAAGATAAAGACCAAATACGTAGTTTACCCAAGATTTATTAACACTCAGCTTATAATTATATAGAAAACAAAAGTGCATACCTTATTAGTCGGGTTGCAATTAGCCTTTCTATTTGCTGAAAGATGAAACAAAAAAGAAATAAATTAGCTTATTTTAAAAAAACACAATGTTGTTTACTTATTTATTTGGTAAAAGATGATACAACAATTGCAAGCAAAACCATGCTCCCATAGAGAGAATGTAAGAGTGTATTTGGATGAAATTTCTGGTTACAAAATTAATTGCATTTCATGCTCCAATTTTTTTTTTTTTTTTGGTGAAAGTTGGCCCAAGTATAGTTACAACTATAAAAGTGAGGTTTTAAACAGTTTGAAAATAAAGAATAACTTCTAATCTTATACTTTTAATCTCACATTTTATTAAATAAGCAACAAATACTAGAATTTTTTTTTTATAAAAAATAAACTATTTTTTTAATCTTAATTTGTCTTACCTTTAAGAAATAAGCTACTAAAAACTATGTGATGCCAAATTCACTAGTGACAACTGACAATAGTAAAGGTCTTGATCTCATGGTTCAAAATGGATCCGTGAATAGCTTCATATTTTAGCCTTTTCAAAATAAATTGTTTTGAAAGATTATATCTATTAAAAGTGAGGTTTAAAAAATAAAATAAAATGTGATTTCAATCAATTGAACATATGCTATCTAATCAACAGTAGTAGAAGAGTAGTGTTATATGGATTTTAGACTTAATTATATTTTTTATAAATTAGACCTGTATTAATTTTTTTTTGAAACCTATCAATTATATTCATGATTACGTTATTTTTAAAAAATTGTGTGATAAATTCTGTAATATGTTTTTGGACATTCTTTGTTATAAATACGTGGGACTAGACACCTACAGTTGCTTAAAACTTGTGGCTTTGTTGGCGGAATTGTCCATGCAGGACCTTCTCCTTTATAAATGGCGGCACTTGTTATTGTTAACTATACTTATCAAAAGATTAAAAATAAAAGTTACATTAAATTGAGTCATAATGTCATATACTTTTGACAATTGGCATTAATGGCTATGGCAATAATATTCACTTATCCCCGAAATGTTCAACTTATTGCAGAGACAACATTGTAGCCACAAGTTGTGGCCCTATAAAAAAAAAATAAAATAAAATAAAACCATTGTAGCCACAAGTTTAAATATGAAATCATCTTTTTCAAATTCAAAAAAAATGGAGAGAGGGAGAGGGAAAAATATAACTTGCACCGGATATTTATTTTCTCCCTCATAATCGGTGGGTCCCATTAAAGAGTGAGACCCACTAATTATGAGAGAGAAGAAACATATTATTGGTAAATGGTATAACTTTGAGAGAGAGAGAGAGAGAGAGAGAGAGAGAGAGAGAGAGAGAGAGAGAGAGAGAGAGAGAGAGAGAGAGAGAGAGAGAGAGAGAGAGTAACAAAATTGTAAAAACTAATTGAAAATCATTATGCATTATGGTGGTGTGACCGTTAAGCAAGGGATGGAATGCCCAATTACCTTAAGCAAGGGAAAAGCTATAGTCAATCCCACAATTTCCTTTTCACACCATTAGAACACTCACAGCAGTGGTGCTAAATAGCTATATTGCTATTTTTTTAGCACCGCTGATCACAAAAGTAGAGCTACAGCAGTAGAGCTATAACCAAATTTTTTTGCTTCTCAGCTACAGTGCACATCTAAAGATAGATATGCACTGTAGCTCAAAGGTTAAAAAAATATATATTATTTTATTTTGTATTCACACTATGGTTGGAATATTTTAATTTTTTTTCTTTCTCCTCCTTCCCCATTTCTACCCGTTGCTCCTCTTTCCCCTCAGTCGGTCCCCACACTCTTCATTTCTTCCCATTGCAAGCTTCAATTCCTCCACTCGCCACCGACCTAAGCCCTTGCCCAGCGCCAACAACGTTGATTGATCTCTTTGTTCTCTACCCCTATCTCTTTGTTATCTCATTTTTCCTCTACTCTTCGTTCTCCAAGACCCATGATTGTCGATGCTGGGTTTTGATTTTGTCGTCATGATAGACAAAACAGTGTTGTCGCCGTGACTGGGTTTTATGTTGATGGGTTCTATTTTTATTTTGATGAATGAGTTTTGATTTTGTTGATGGTTGATGAATGAGGTTTGTTAATGGTTGATGAATGGTGGTTGGGTTTCTTTGGTTTTGTGGTGGCTTTTGGCTAATTTGATGGTTGATGATGGGTTCTATTTTTATTTTGATGAATGGGTTTTAATTTTGTTGATGGTTGATGAATGGTGGCTGGGTTTCTTTGGTTTCGTGGTGGCTTTTGGCTAATTTGATGGTTGATGATGGGTTTTATTTTTATTTTGATGAATGGGTTTTGATTTTGTTGATGGTTGATGAATGGAGTTTGTTGATGGTTGATGAATGGTGGTGGTGGTGGTGGTGGTGGTTGTGGCTGATGGTAGAGGTGGTTGTGGTTGTGGTTATGGATGTTTTTTGGGTAGTGGGATATATTATTTTATTGTAGAGGATATACTATTTTATTGTGATATTTATATTATTTTATTGTATTGAAAGCTAAAATAGATTTACTGTTGCAACATGTGTGTAGGTAAAATAGATAAAATAACTTTTGGTAGAGCTAAAAAGCTAAATTTTTACCTCCACTTCTGTGGATGCTCCTTCCCTTTAACAAAGGAAAAACCATAACCAAGGGCCATGGTCCACCCATGAGCAAGACCACACAAAACATAAAATCACATAATAGAGATATCTGGTCCTAATACATTATGAGAATTCAACCAACTTATTTAAAAGAAGGAAAATGGAAAAGCATATTCAAATGTTAGATTATGAGAGAGAGAGACTCACATGTGTGCTTGACACTTTGATTTAGAAGAAATGCATCACCAAGTGAGAAACTGCACACTGAATGGAAACATGTGGAGTTTGTCAAGAATAATGGAGCAATGGTTTCAATGGATTTGTAAACTATGTTCAAATTAATTTTAGACTTATTATATAAGGATTGTTGAGGAAAAAATAATTATTATATACGGTGTCTTATTCCATTGATCCATTTATAAGGGTTTGTTAATTGTTTTGTAAACGATGCTTAAGATATATGCTTCTATTGTGTGGAATCTGATTCCTTATGGGATTAACTTTCTTGCTGCAGTTAATTATGTCTCATTATCAACAGCCGTGTATAATAAACTAGCTTGTAAACCCATGCATATGCATGAAAATACTTAAAGATATACAATAAGATGCATAATATAATTCTTATATATATAATTTAAATACTATTGATAGTTATTTTTATATTTTATTAACTCTTAAAAAATTTTTGTAAGGATATTATTAGGTATAAAATATAAATTGTCTATTTTTTTAAATTATTATGAAGCATTTTTTTTTTTTACAATTCATTTATTTTAGACTTTTTGATTTTTTTACTTAATAACTCACTTGGATGAATATTTATACTATTGTCTCATATTTGATTCTAAAATTAAGAAATAAAACTTGTAGGGGAACAATTTGGTGGCCCAGTCCTTATTGTTCAAGTATTGGTCCAAAAAGTCCAACACAATGAATTCTTGTAGAGTATGGGTTTAAGAACTAGGCTTAAGTAAGTTAAACGGATTACTGCATGGTTTGAGGGAATATATGAACAAGAAAAAAAGTCATTACATTTCAAAATCTCCCAGAATGATAAGGATAAAACCTAATTTTCGGATACAAAGTAATGCAGCAAGACCTCTTTACATGCAATAGTCTTTTTTCCTTTTTCTTTTCTCCCTTTTTTCATGCCCCTCTTACGGGGACTTATACACATTATATAGGCCCTTTCTTATCATCTGGGCCTTACACTTGTCGATCATCTAAACCCTTACCTGAGCACCTGTCCCATTAGACACCCCTCTCAGTTCTTTGTGAGTTGCGGTAGCCAAGGTAGTACTGTTCAGGGGTCTTCTCCACATTAATGCGGCCAGGAGAGTAGCTGTAGTGCATTCAATGTGGCGGTGGCAGCTTTTACTTAGATATTTCGTGTTTCTTTCCTGTTCACGTATCTAGGAGAGGGGTTTCAGTGGCTGGGATGTACATTTGCTCCGGTTTTTCAGTATCCGAGGAGAAATATCTCCTTGGACATGTCGTCTTTGTTCCTAGTGACGTTTGAATATGGATGGCTTGAGTCACATTGACTCCTCGGATGGGCCGGTGTCCTTGGACGGGTCCAAGGCCCAACCTGTTATTTTGGGCCGGTCCCCACAATAGCCCTTCAAAACTCCGGTTTTTGATCTCCTTCCGAGGAGAAAAACGGGGTTTTGAAATTACAAAGGATGAAATTAATTAGTTCCTGGTTCACACGTGTGGGGGCAGTTACTTTTGATGGTCTAAAATTTACGAGGCGTGGCTATTTACTCCAGGCGGCTTTATGTCTCCCTTATGTAACAGCGAAGCGCAGATCTAATGGCTGACATTCTTCCTAGAGTTCTTGAGCGAGAGCGATTCCCTTTTTCCCCCTTGCTATGTAAAGCCTTAAAGAGACTTGTTTTTCCTTTTTTACTAGCATATAAGAAGTCCAGAGAACTCCAAAGAACTCCAGCGCCCAGAGATTCACGAACACTTCCAACCTTTAAATTTATGTAGCCATTTCTACGAAGAATCCTTCCTTGAAGAGATTTCCAAGCATTTCGGTGATTGTTGTAAGGACACCCGTAAGTTCTACTCCCTTCGTTACTTCAAATTTCTCCTCGGCTCTCAATTTTCACTTGGGTTTTCTTTCTCGGCCCTTCGGTTTGACTTAGATGGGTAGATTCAAGTATCTAGTAAATACTCCAGCCGCCATGGAGGCTTTTAGGGCAAATACCATATCCCACAGGGGGTGGTTCTGGAGTACTGTCCCCCAGAAAGAGTGTTAACAGATAGAGAAGTGGGTCAAGTCGTCATTTCCATGATTGCTTTCATAGAAGGAGGAATGGCGCTTCCCATGCATAGGATTACCCGGGACTACTTGTTTAACCATAGGTTGACATTGTATCAATGCGCTCCAAACATGTTCAGGATCTTAGGCAGCATAGATGTCCTGAACGAGCGGATGGACCTAGGCCTTACATGGCATGATGTAGTTCACCTGTACGAGTGCCACTATCTCGAGAAGGCGGGGTATTATCTTAAATCTCGGTCCGAGGTCGTTAGGCTAATCTCCTGCCTCCTCATATCTAATAAGGGTATGAAGGATGACTTCTTTATTACCTCAGGAAAGTGGAGCGATGGTTTTCATTGTCCAACTCGGGCAGGAGATCCAGGTGCGGCGCCTCTAGGGCCAATCCTTTAGGGAGGGGGTTTAGCCCTTTAGCTTCATTCTCTTTTGCTTAAAAATCAAAAATTTTATGACCTAACCACAGTCTCCTCCTCGGCTATTTTGCAGATAAAGCACACGTTGCTCCTCGGCTGAGCCACGTAAATGTTCCGGCATTGAACTACCTTTTGAGGTCAGAGATCTACGTTAACGAGGATGGGCAACTACGCACGACTCATTTGATTTTGGGCTACCAACCCCTCTCCCGCGCCTTTCAAGACGTTGGCCAAGCCATAAGAGCTGGTAGTCTGAGGTTGGCTAGGATTGACGTATCCAAGCCCAAGTTTTTAGCCCGAAACGATCTTAAGCCAGTCGTTTTACCCGGCATTCAAAATCCTCCACCAGTTGTGCAACTGCCTCCACCAGACAATCTTGAAGTTGCCGCACAAGCTGAAGGAGAAACTGAATCATCTCGTCTTTCTCTAGAGGAGGAGATAGATGAGTTCTACTTTGAAGAAGATATCCCCAAAGCTCCTCTGATTGAGCTTTCAGATCCTGAGGGAGAGCACGACCGAAATTCAGTGGTCGGCGTGCCACTTGTGATAGCCTGCTCGGACGACTCCTCAGACAAGGAGGTAGATAATATGGCTTCCAATAAAGGAAAAAGCCTACGAGAGTTGATGGCCTCCCAAGGTAAAGGTCAATCATCAAAGGTGCCCTCCAAGTCCTAGACCCCTATTCTTCCTTCCGTTGCTCCTCAGCTCCCTTCCGATCTCGGCCTAAAAGTTAATCCGGACCTGAAGAAGAAAAGGCCGGTTGAAACCCTTGAGGAAGGTGAGGTGGGCCCCCGCCGGGGTAAACAGCAAAAAACAACCCGGGAGCAGAGGGATAAAAGGGCTCCATCCGTAGAAAGTCGGGAAGATGGGGATCGAGTTGAAGTGCGTGTTAATCCGCGTACTTGGAGCCCGAAACTCGAGGTAGATGGGGTTGCCATTCCCTATACTGCCTCGGTCCGAGAGTACAATAGGGGCCAAGTAGGATATATAGCTGAGGCCCTAGAGCAGCCCGTGCTCCTTCCCAGGGACATGGAGGCTTACAGGCGATTTTCATAGCCTGAGCTCTTCCTATCCATCAAGAGGGACCTTGAAATGGTAGAGTGATTCATCTTACCTTTGATAAAATTATTAGATCCTGTCACATTTTAACATATCGTTTTGTTGTTTTGTGGGCAGATTACTCAACAAGTGTTCGTGGCCGAGGAGTATTGCCGCAACAACTGCAAGTTGGTTGAAGCTAAGGCTCTCTCTCATGCCGAGGTGGAGAAGTCTTTAGGGTCTCTCAAGCAGGAGCAATTTAAGCTGTCTAAGAAGCTCAAAGAAGTTGAGAAAAACCGTCGGAGCGCCGAGGCTGGCTTGAAGAACGCTGAGAGTCAAGCCGAGGACCAGCGCCAAAAACTATTCGTGACTGAGACCAACCTTGCCACTAAAAAGCAAACCGTGTTGGATCTTAAGACCGCGTTACAGAAAGCCAGGGAGGAGGCCCGGCGGGCCAAGGAAGAGGCTCAGCTAGTCAGGGAAGCAGCCGAGGCTGAGAAGAAGGCTTCTTATCAGCTCGGGGCGGAGGAGACCGAGGCCAAGCTTTTCGAGGAGCTGCCAGAGGTATGCAGGGATTACTACAGCATTTCATGGGCTCATGCCCTCAATGTTGCAGGGGTCCCTGCAGACTCGGCCTTGAGGTTGCCTGAGAAGGTCTTTTTTCCTCCTGAGATCCGAGAGATCCCTGATGAAGCCACTGAAGCTACTGAGCAAGCTACGGTTGTTCCTGATGCCATCCCCCTAATTGACACTGTTGGGGGATCTGCTCAATTAGCTGTCCAGGCCGAGGACACGGAAATAGAGAAGAACAAGGGCCAGGGCAAGGGCAAAAGAACCTCCCTGAAGGCCAAGGATCCTGCTAAGGAGTCAGTCACCGAGGATCTTGGGGCAGATTCCCAAGCTAAGGACGTTCCCCCTTCTCAGCCAGAGCAAAAAGAGAATCCCCCTGCCGAGACTTAGCTCCTAGGGTTTTTATTACTGTAATTATTTATTTATTTATTTTTAAAACGGGAGCTGTCTTACATTTTGTTCTTTTGCAAAGACTTCCCTTTGTATTATTCTTGGCCTATCAATATAGAATGTTCTTTCTCCCATTTCTCTTTTGTATTTATGACTGATGTTGATATAATTCCATTACTTTGTTCAAAGTTAATGCTACTGTTCCTTTAGTTAATGTTTGCAACAATCCTTAAAATTCTACCGATATAAACAAATGAGAAAGGGCAGTGCCGTGCGGCGAACTTAGAACAATAGATGCTATTATACGAGACTATGAACGTACCTTAAAATTGCACAGGAGTCCTGAGTTGTTAATTTCCCCTAGGTCTGTGGTTTGAGAAGCCATGCAGGACTTAAGTTTTGTTTAGAACTTGGATAGATGCTATAAGTTGTTAATTTCCCCTAAGTCTGTGGTCCGAGGAGCTATGCAGAACTTATGTTCTGTTTAAAACTTGGATAGATGCCATAAGTTGTTAATTTCCCCTAAGTCTGTGGTCCGAGGATCCATGCAGGACTTAGGTTCTGTTTAACACTCGAATAGATGCCTTAAGTTGTTAATTTCCCCTAAGTCTGTGGTCCGAGGATCCATGTAGGACTTAGGTTCTGTTTAAAACTTGGATAGATGCCATAAGTTGTTAATTTCCCATAAGTCTGTGGTCCGAGGATCCATGCAGGACTTAGGTTCTGTTTAAAACTTGGATAGATGCCATAAGTTGTTAATTTCCCCTAAGTCTATGGTCCGAGGATCCATGCAGGACTTAGGTTCTGTTTAACACTCGAATAGATGCCTTAAGTTGTTAATTTCCCCTAAGTTTGTGGTCCGAGGAGCCATGTAGGACTTAGATTCTATTTAAAACTCGGATAGATGCTATAATTGTTAATTTCCCCTAAGTCTGTGGTCCGAGAATCCATGCGGGACTTAGGTTCTGTTTAACACTCGAATAGATGCCTTAAGTTGTTAATTTTCCCTAAGTCTGTGGTCCGAGGAGTCATGCAGGACTTAGGTTCTGTTTAAAACTTGGATAGATGCCATAAGTTGTTAATTTCCCCTAAGTCTGTGGTTCGAGGATCCATGCAGGACTTAGATTCTGTTTAACACTCGAATAGATACCTTAAGTTGTTAATTTCCCCTAAGTCTGTGGTCCGAAGAGCCATGCAGGACTTAGGTTTTGTTTAAAACTTGGATAGATGCCTTAAGTTATTAATTTCCCCTAAGTCTGTAGTCCGAGGAGCCATGCAGGACTTATATTCTGTTTAAAACTTGGATAGAGGGAAGTGGACCAATGGATATGCGATGATCACGGAACAAAACATAGGCAGAGGCGAGGTACAGTTTTTTCATCTAAGTTTTCTAGGTAATAAGCACCTATTCCTGCCATAGATGTGATGCGATACGGTCCTTCCTAGTTGGGTCCCAGCTTGCCCCAGGAAGGGTTCTTAGCGCTGCCAAGAATCTTTCTCATCACGAGGTCGCCTGGACTCAAGGGTCGCAGCTTTACATTAATATCATACCCCTGCTTTAACTTTTGGTGATAATAGGCCATATGGATCATCGTTTTTCCCCTTTTTTCCTCAGCTAAGTCTAGACTTCTCCCCAGTAACTCGTTATTGTTTTTTGGGGTAAAGGTGCTAGATTTCAATGTAGGGAAGCTGGCCTCGAGTGGGAGTACGGCTTCAGCCCCATAAGTCATTGAAAAAGGAGTTTCTCCTGTTGACCGTCGCGGCGTCGTTCGATAGCTCCATAAAACGTGTGGTAGCTCTTCCACCCATCTCCCCTTTGCATCATCCAACCTCTTTTTCAACCCGTTCACTATGACTTTGTTCATGGCCTCGGCTTGCCCGTTTCCTTGGGGGTAGGCAGGAGTGGAATATTGGTTTGTGATCCCAAAGTCGCAATAGTATTCCCTAAAGTTTTTACTATCAAATTGAAGACCTTTGTCCGAGATGAGGGTGTGAGGGGTTCCGAAGCGCGTAATGATGTTTTTCCAAATGAATTTCTTGGCATCCACGTCCCTAATGTTGGCCAAAGGTTCAGCATCTACCCATTTGGTGAAATAATCGGTGCCGACTATTATGTACCGCTTATTCCCTGCTGCTTTTGGAAAAGGGCTGACAATATCAAGACCCCATTGAGCAAATGGCCAAGGGCTGGAGAGGGGGTTAAGGACTCCCCTCGGTTGGTGAATATTTGGGGCAAATTTCTAGCATTGATCACACTTCTTTGCGTATTCTTGGGCCTCTCTCTGCATGTTCGGTCACCAGTACCCTTGGGTGAGTGCCCTGTGCGCCAGTGATCTTCCTCCCGTATGACTTCCACAAATCCCCTCATGTAGTTCTTTAAGCAAGGACTCGGATTCCTCTGGGTGTATACATAGTAGGTACGGCCCAGAATAGGAACGCCGGTATAGCTTGTGGTCCTCTAACAACCAGAACTGAGGAGCATTCCTCCGTATCTTCTCGGCCTCCAGTTTTCCTTCCGGTAATGTATCGTCTTTGAGGAAGTTCATTATAGGATCCATCCAGCTGGGATTCCTTCTAATCTGATGGATCCGAGCTATGTCTCTTCCGATTAAACTTGTCTGGCATAGAGCCTCAACAAGGATCATTCGTGGCAGATCCTGCATAGAGGACATGGCAAGAGTGGCCAGTGAATCCGCATGTGTGTTCCCACTTCTAGAAACATGCGTCAGGTTAAAGGATTCAAAGTCTGATTGTAGGCGTTTGGCTCGACCGAGATACTCTTGCATTCTAGCATCTCTTGCTTCTAACTCACCCATCACTTGGCCTATGACCAATCTGGAGTCTGAGAATGCTTCCATTGCCTTTCCGCCCATTTTTTGAACCACCATCATTCCTTGAAACAAGGCCTCGTACTCGGCTTCGTTGTTCGTAGCCGAGAACCCAAGTCTTATCAATTTTTCAATGGTAATACTTTCGGGCGATATCAGAACTAGCCCGATCCCAGATCCTTTTTGGTTGGCCGCGCCGTCCACATAGACTTTCCAACGTGAGGTTTCTCGAGCTGAGATTATGCCAACCGATTTTCCATCCATATTTTCCCTTTGTGTTCTTATTTCTACAGAGGGCTCAGCGAATTCTGCGACTAGATCCGTGAGGACTTGACCCTTGACAGAGGACCTAGGCATGCATTTAATATCAAAAGCCCCCAAGAGTGCACTCCACATGGCGATTCTTCCCGTGTAATCGGCGCTTCGGAGCACCGATCGAAGGGGAAGCTGGGTTAGAACAATGACCGTGTGTGCTTGAAAGTAATGGGGGAGTTTTCGCGTAGCATGCACTACTGCCAGAATTACTTTCTCCAATGGTAAGTAGCGCACTTCAGCCTCATGTAATGATTTTCTTACGTAATATACTGGTTGCTGTATTCCATTATCATCTCGTATCAGTACCAAGCTTACAGCATGAGGGGCTACTACTATGTATGCGAACAGTACCTCATCCGCCTCAGGGCTAGACATGGTGGGTGGTCGCGACAGGTATTCTTTAAGTTGCTGGAAGGCTAGGACACAATCCTCCGACCACTCAAACCCTTTCCACTTATTTATTAAGAGGTAGAAAGGTCGGCATCGGTCTGCAGATCGTGATATGAACCGGTTCAACGTTGCGATCGTGCCAGTGAGTTTCTGCACTTCTTTCGGGTTCCGAGGAGCCTGTAGGCTATTAATCGCTTTGATTTGATCTGGGCTTACCTTTATTCCTCTGTGGGTTACCATATAGCCTAGGAATTTCCCAGACCCGACCCCAAATGAATACTTGGAAGCATTGAGCAGCAACTTATGCTCCCTTAAGACGCCAAAGATGATCTCTAGGTTTTTCACGTGCTTGGACACCACCTTGCTTTTTACCACCATATCGTCTATGTAGACTTCAATGACCTTGCCTAGCTGCGGTTCGAACATTCTGGTCATCATCCTTTGGTAGGTTGACCCTGTGTTCTTTAATCCGAAAGGCATCACCTTATAGTGGTAGTTTTCGACGGGTGTCATGAATGCCGTTTTCTCCTGATCCTCTAATGCCAGTGGTATCTGATGATAGCCCTGGAAGGCATCCAGAAAGCTCATTCGAGGGTGGCCTATAGTCGCATCTACCAGCCGGTCTATTCGAGGCAATGGGAATAGGTCTTTCGGGCATGCCTTTTTCAAGTCTGTGAAGTCCACGCAAACTCGCCACTTCCCTGTTTTCTTACTTACCACCACCGTATTTGCCAGCCATTCGGGGTAAAAAACTTCTTTGATAGCCCCTGCCTTTTTCAGTTTCGTCACTTCATCTCTAACGGCATTGGCATGTTCTTTCGAAGGGCGCCGAGGTGGCTGCTTCTTTGGAATAGAAGATGGGTTAACATTTAAGTAGTGACAAATGAGACTAGGGTCAACCCTTGGAGCATCGTAAGCAAGCCATGCAAATACATCAACATTTTTCCTCAGAAACCCGACTAGTTCCTCTTTTTCTTGAGGAGGTAACTCCGAGCCGACCTGGAAAAATCTCTCTAGGTTATTGTTAACGGTAAACCTTTCCAAACTTCCACACCTTATCTCCTCGGCTAGTTCGTTGACTTGCCCTGCCGAGGTGGTTGATTGTTATAAGTTTTCAAAAGTCGAGAACTCGGCATTGGACTGGCGTGAGATGGCGGCCACCATACATTGCCTAGCCATGGCCAGATCTCCATGAATCTCTTCCACTTGGCCTCCAGATGGGTATTTTACCTTTTGGTGAAGTGTAGAAGATACGGCTTCCAGGGCATGGATCCATGGCCTGGCTACTATCGCTATGTAAGGTGAGTAGGCATCGACCACGATAAAGTCCACCTCCACTACCTCTGATCCGGTTTGTATGGGTAATCTGATCTGCTCTTTTGGTACAACAGTCTTCCCTTCGAAGCTGATAAGGGGAGAGTCATAAGCCGTCAAATCCTCCGACCTTAAGTTCAGCCCCTTGTATAGATCTGGGTACATTACCTTTACTGCACTGCCTGGGTCTACTAGTACCCTCTTCACATCGAAACCTCCGATTCTCAGCGTAACCACTAAAGCATCGTCGTGAGGTTGGATAGTTCCCCTCTTATCTTCGTTCGAGAATCCCAATATTAAAGAGCTTCCCTTTTTAGACCTTTTAAATTCTCTTTCCCTGTCCTCGGCGGAGAGCCGAGCCACGGACAGCACCCTGGAAGGAAATGAGTCGGTTCTTCCTGGAGCAGCGAGGATGACGTGTATCGTCCTTGTGGGAGGTCTTAATGATACATCTTTTCGAGGCTCTTGCATTGCCTGGCCTAGATGACCGCTAGAGGGATGTAAAAGGTGACGTAACTTTCTTTCTCGGACTAGCTGATCTAGGAGATTCCATAGATTCTTGCAATCCTCAGTGGTATGCCCATGGTCTTGATGATAGTGACAATACAGGTTCTGGTTGTGTTTCGAAGGGTCCCCAGCTATTTTTCTTGGCCATCTGAAGAAAGGTTCGTTCTTGACTTTCTCCAGAATTTGTTGTACTGGCTCTCTGAACACGGCATTAACCGTTTGCATGTTGCTTTGTCCAGCCTGTCTCGAAAAATCTCTCATCGGCTGGTTATGGTTATATCGTTCCGACCTGTAATCATTCCCTTTGGGGGGAACGATCTTCTCCTTTCCTTTTCCTTGTAGCTGGTCTTCTTCCACCCTTTTGTACTTGTCAATCCTATCCTTCAACTGATGGACGTTGGCAACGGGTTTACCAGTTAGAGATTTCCTTAAGCCATGCTCGGTGGGGAGACCGCTTTTGAATGTGCTGATGACGACATCATCGTGGTTTTCATCCAACTCATTATACATCTCCCAATACCTATCAGAATACGCCTTTAGGGTCTCTCCCTCATGCATGGATAAGGACAATAACGAACTTAGGGGTCGAGGGACTCTGCTATTTGTAATAAAGCGAGAACAAAAAGCCTGAGTGAGCTACTTATAGGAGCCTATGGAATTTGTTTTCAAGCTGTTGAACCATCTCATCGCCACTGGCCCCAAGCTGGACGGGAAAACTTTGCACATCAGAGCCTCATTTTGGGAGTAGATGGCCATTCTTTGGTTAAACTGGCTCACGTGCTCCACCGGGTTTGCTCGGTTATTGTAGATGGCAAACATTGGTTGATTGAAACGTCGAGGTTATTTACCCCTTTCAATTCTGTGCACGAAGGGTGATCTGGAGATCTGATCCAATGCCTTGTTCATGGCATCATTACCCAAACCCTTGCTAGATGGGCTTTCATACCTCCGTGCAGGGCGCAACTCCTTCTCGTAAGAAAAAGTTTCATTTGGGGGAGTTCTCGACCTCCGTCTGTAACTGATGTCCTCCTTCTCGTTAGAGGATGCATCTAAGCTGGAGGGAGATCGCTTTTGCCGTGCACGACACAACTTTCTTTTCATGTCCTCTATCTCTCGTTGCATGGCCTGATGATTGTTTCGCCTTTGGGATACACGACTACCCATTTGGATATGGCTTTGGCTGGTCTGGGTAATATGTACGCTTCCCTTATGATTCCTTCCATTGCCTGGATTTGTCCCCGGGTTGGGAGGATTATTTTGCCATTGAGACCCAATAGGTTCCGTCAATTGAGGGTTAGCTTGGTGGGGATTCTCCTGGTGTGGACCTAATTTCACCATGCTTAACCGTCGTACTTACTAACACTTAAGTTCTTCCCACAGACGGTGCCAATTGTAGGGGAACAATTTGGTGGCCCAGTCCTTGTTGTTCAAGTTTGGTCCAAAAAGTCCAACACAATGAATTCTTGTAGAGTATGGGTTTAAGAACTAGGCTTAAGTAAGCTAAATGGATTACTACATGGTTTGAGGGAACATATGAACAAGAAACAAAGTCATTACGTTTCAAAATCTTCCAGAATGATAAGGATAAAACCTAATTTTCGGATACAAAGTAATGCAACAGGACCTCTTTACATGCAATAGTCTTTTTTCTTTTTTCTTTTCTCCCTTTTTTCATGCCCCCTCTTACGAGGACTTATACATATTATATAAGCCCTTTCTTATCATCTGGGCCTTACACTTGTTAATCATCTAAACCCTTACCTGAACACCTGTCCCATCAGACACCTCTCTCAGTTCTTTGTGAGTTGCGGTAGCCAAGGTAGTACTGTTCAGGGGTCTTCTCCACATTAATGCGGCCAGGAGAGTAGCTGTAGTGCATTCAATGTGGCAGTGACATCTTTTACTTAGATATTTCGTGTTTCTTTCCTGTTCACGTATCTAGGAGAGGGGTTTTAGTGGCTAGGATGTACATTTGCTTCGGTTTTTCAGTATCCGAGGAGAAATATCTCCTCGGCCATGTCGTCTTTGTTCTCAGTGACGTTTGAATATGGATAGCTTGAGTCACATTGACTCCTCGGATGGGCCGGTGTCCTCGGACGGGTCCAAGGCCCAACCTGTTATTTTGGGCCGGTCCCCACAAAACTCTTTAAAAATAAATAATTTAGGACATATGGTGCAAAATTAGAATTCTAATTTGGAATTTTGATTTAAGTTTCTCATAACTTCACCTATTATTATATATATAGATTTAGGAATGCAAAATTTTTAATTTTTAATTTTTAGTAACTGTTAAGGTGACATGTTATGATTAATATTTAAAAGATGATATGTTTTTTTTTTGTTTTTTTGTTTATATATATATATATATATATATATATATATATATATAAGTGATGTTCCTCTAATTATAATTAAACATGTGATCAATAATTGATAAAAAATTTATGAAAATTAATGTTCCGACAAAATAATAAATGTATAAAAAAATAAAAATACCTGGTTATACAAATACTTTTATAGCATACTTTTGTGCCGCAGAGAAGGAATTCCCCTTTTAGCACTATGTCCAATTTCCTTGAAGTGTTCGATCAGCCAACCAGAGCTTCACTGTATAAGGACGTTTAATTAATTTTATCCAATTATAAAAACTCCAACTCATTCTTGTTTCTAATAACTAAACTCATAGTCTATGGTTTGCTTTTGTGTTAGAACTGCATTCCCTCTTTCTTGTATGTATTTGTTTCTAAAAAAAAAAAAAAAAAAAAACTAAAAAAACTAAAACTAGACTCGCCAAATTTAAAGGCGGCAAGTTGTATACGCATTATCACACATTTAACTAAACATATATGTTTAGTTTAGCTAAAAAGCCAACTCATAGTCTCATAGTTGTTTTTCTCTATGTTTAACTAAATATGTCCAAGTTTTTCTTTGACTGAAAAATAACCCCTCTCATGGAGTTAAAAAGGAAAAAAAGAAAACCCTCTCATGGCTATTGTAATCCACAGGTGGGATCCTAGGCTCAAATCTACTACTTTTATTCTTGAAAAATTCCTCTAAATTAACTTAGATCAGACTTGACAACTTTGTATAGAAGCCAATTATGTCCTACACAACCAAAGTAGAAAGTAGAAACCATAAACTATCCTCCTCTCCTCAAAAATAAGAACCATAAAGCATAGACCATCCTCTTGTCTTGTTGAACATGAAACATACAAACTCTTTTTTATTAAAGTTAGGAATACAACTCACTTGAAAAAAGAAAAAGAAAAAAAAAAGAACACAACTATTTTCATAACATTTTTATAATTTATGAAAGTGACAAGTTGTGATTGAAACGATGTTACTTTTACACAAAATCCACAATTAATATCAATTTACTATGCACCAATTATAACATGTATATGTCTTAATGATTATGAAAATTTTGGATTAATTATGAAATAGGTTAATGAAAATTTCTTTTCCCCTAAACTTACTGATTATTTTTATACTCTACATTTATAACTCATCTTTATGCCTTCTCATATGTAGTAATTAACAATTAAAAGAAAAACAAATTTCTTTAAGCTTCTCTTTTTCTCATATTTTTTAGACCCAATCTTAAATATAAAAGACAACATGAATGTGCTTACAAAAAAGGACATTATGAACGGGCTTAAAAGTATCAAGCACACAGTTACTACTTTTTTTTTTTTTTTGGTTTTTTACCAAGTGTCCGGGCTAACTTACGCACACCTCAACTAATCTTTGCTCATGGTGGGAGCTTGCTGTTGACTATAAGGTGTTGTAGCTGCTGGGACTCGAATTGGGGAGCAAACCCAGTTGAACCCCAGAGCCTTACCCAATGGTGAACAAGCGACTGGGCCACACTTGGTGGTTAATATACTGTTACTTCTAAAGCCCATCACAAACATTAAAAAAAAACATTCATGAACATTTGGACCTCATAAGATAATGGGCCTCTACATGTCCACATGAATATTCTCAAATTTCAAAATGTTACCGACCGTTTTTTGTCAATTTACAACGTTAATACCATCTCGAATTTTTGAGTTTCCTAATATATAATTCTCTTTCTTTTTCTGAAAAAACAAAAATTGCCTTTCATAAAAGCTTTGCTTAAGCGTCAAAAGCTCAAAACACAGACCAAGAAACAAACCCATCAATGGCGGTCTCTGAGCACTCCAAAGAATACCCATTTGTAGAAGAGGAGGAAGAATACAGTGAAAGTGAAGGGTCTCACTCAGATCAAGATTCTGATGACTCGGATAGAGACCCAAGTTACACTATTCTTGAAAAAACCAGTGCCAAGTTCTCTAACCTCTCAATAAAAAACAACATAAAATCAAAGGCTCGGTTTGTATCTCGCCCTTTACTTTGATAATGGGTTTTTTTGGGGGGTTAAATTCTGATTTAGCATTTCTGAACTGGGTTTAAGTGTTTACGTCTTGTTTTAATGGGGTTTTTGTTGTGTATGCAGGATTGTTGAAGATAATGATATGGATTGTGAAGGAGATTCAAGTGAGGTGGAAGTGGTAGTGCCAGAACTTGATGAGAAAGATAAGAAAAGCTATGAGGAAGTGCAAAAGATCATTGAAGGTTTAATCCATTAATTTGATTTTTTTAATGTTCAAGAAAGTTCTTTTTTGGGTCAAATTAAACTTAGCCTTGGTATTTGGGAAATTAAATACAGTTAATGGATTCTTGAATTATATGGTATAAATATTTGATAGAATTGGGGGAAATGTTAATGTGTGCGTGTGCTTCTATGTGTGTATTGGATAGTTTCATGTATATGCATAGTACTTTGAATATACAGCAATGTTGAGGGAAAAAAGAAACAAGAAAAAGTTTAAATTTGATGAAGCTATCATAGAAATATATAAGAGGATAATCACTTGTTTGAACTTTGAATGTTATTATTGGTTTATACATGGAATTGATTCTTCTGTAATTATGTTGTGGCAGAGGGCTAGCTAGAGAGGTTGTTATATATTAGGTTATTATAGCACAGTAGAGTTTGTTGCTGAAATATATAGGCTTCACAATATTGTTGAGATGAACAAGAACAAGGGAAAGTCAATTTTAGACAGGCCAAATTGCTGAAATGCACAACATGATGATTACTTGCAGTATTTTCCTTTTTTTGATGTATGAAAATTTTAATTTAATTTATTTTTTTGTTTTGGTGGCAGCTGGCCAGCTAGAGAAACTGAAATTGGACCAGTGTAAGGTTTATTTGAGGAAGAATGGACTGAGATTGACCGGCAACAAGGATACACTCATTCAGCGCATTAAGGAGCATCTAGAGTAAGCTCATATTCTTTAGAAGTGGCAATGATTTTGAAGAACTGTGTGGTTTCTCATAATCTTTAATGTTTGTTTTCAGGATTTTAAATGGTGGAGGGGAGAACAAATACCCTGCCTCTAGCTTTGTGTTGAATTGTAAAGGTGCACATATTAATTTAAATATTCATGGTCCATGGATGGTTATTTGTTTGTTTATTGGTTTTGGTGCTATGACTCCAATCAAAAGGAAAACAGAAGAATACACATGTCACAATCTAGGGCCAAGCAATCCTTACTCCTGAGTGGAATATTTGTTGGTAAAAGCTACCATGAGGGGCTAGCTAGACTATCCACACAAACATTTGACTCCCTGAGAAATGGCAAACTTGATTGGTTTCAATATAACACATGTAAAAAATTTGTATTTGTTACTATTACCACATTGAATTTCTAGTTCACCTTTTTATGGGTTTGAAAGGTGCACATATCACCTTTTTATGATACTGTTCTTTCTTATAAATTTGCGCATATGAAATTGAAGTAGATGGAGTTACTAATTCAGGGTTTAGTGGGCTTGGACAGCAAAGATGAGATACTTTAGGATAATTTGTATCCTATTAAATATTTGGTATACTACTTAGATGATGCACATTTCATTACTCATTGAATCATACAGATCAGCTTCTTGCTATGATCTCCTTTATTTCTTGTATTTCTTGTCTCAAATTTCTTTATCAAGCCTAGAGTGTAGAAGTTCGTGGTCATTGATTGGCGTTGTTCAAATAAATTTCTTCTCTTTCATGTTTATAATCTGAAATATAAATGGGGTTTTTGCAGGTGATGCATGCACTGGTGATGTTGTTATGTTTGAGCAAAATGTTTATGAAATGTAAGTTTTTTTTTTTTAAAATTTTATTTTTATGTCTTATATTTTAGTGAATGATATACCTTTCCTTCTTATTTTACAATGGCAAAAGATTTAGAAGTAGTGCTTGATGTAACCATTTGCATAGCATTGTAACGTGCACAAATGACGTGAATTCAAGTAATTATTGTTGTCCAATTGATTGCTCACTTGTCAATGCTTTGTACTTACTCTCATTATGATGTTTAGTCAAGATGGGCTATGGTTGATAAACTTGGGCATGATGCTTACTAATATGATTTACTAACACTCACATTATTCTATCAGTATTTTCTGATATTTGAATTCAATACCTTTTCCACTTCTAATGTGGAAATCTCAGGTTCAATATAGCATCCCGAAGTGCCAGTGGTCCTCCTTGTGGCAAAAGGATTGTTGCAGGCCGCATTGTGAAAGAAAGCTATGGTGCTGCCAAGCAACAGCATACCTTTACTGTAAGTCAAAAATCTATGATCCTTATAGAATAATACTGAAAGGATGTATACATTGCATGCATTACTTGTTAGTGTCCAAAAGGCAGCCATAAACTTTGTTTGAAGGTTTGATGTAAATTATTATTCTGTACTTGTATTTTGGTAAATTTTAAATAGATTTATTTGGTGGATTAACCTCATTCCATTAGATGGAGGGTAAACTTATGTACATTTCCTCGAATCACCTAAGGTTCCTCAACTAAATTTAAGAATGTGGTTTCATTGACCAATGGCAATGAACCACATGTTTAAATTTAACTGTCCTTGAAAAAGATGACACTATTTTTAATATATTGGTCAATACAACAGTGTATTTATAATTCAATTGAGAACCTAAGGAACTAGACGTAAGTCTTGCCCTTAGATAAAACTCAGTAATGGGGTGAACATGTATGTTTCTACACTTAATTGCAATAGTTAACATACAGCTTTCTTGCTATTCTAAACAGATTGAAGTACTCTGGAGCAAGGGGGAGAAACCACTCCCACCACTTCATCCCCTCCTAATTAAGGGTCGAAACCTTTACCGACTAAAGACTTTGAGACAGGTTTGTAAGATATAAACAATTTTCTTATTCTCAGTCCTCTGTTAGTTGCTTAGTATTAAACCAATCACATTGTTGTCAACTTTTTAGAGATGGGAAGATGAAGGGAAGAGGCAGAAAGTTTTGATGGAAAAGCACTCCAGGGGGTTTGTTGCAAGGTCTGATAGAGAATCACGGATCCAAGAGAAGGAAAATAAGAAAATGCGGTACTCACTTCTGCTTACGTACTGGAACACTGTTATCTTTTATTGGTATCATATATGAATATGATAGAGGTTACAGAATCATTTTGGTTGTACTTGCATTAGTACATGCTTATATTGTCTGTCTGTATTTCAGGATCCCAAAAAAGGAGACAAATAGAAACCAATCTCAATTCAATTCAGTCTCAACTGCAAAATCTGCAATCCAACCACCACAGTCAGATTTATTGGTCAATTCAAGGAAACCAACATTTCAACCTTCACAGTCAGGCCAAAATTATAATTCAGAAAAATCAGGATTTGGACCTCTTAAGATGGATCCATCTGTTAATTCAGGAAAACCAGCAAATTCTCAGCAACAGTTTGTTGCATTCCTTGATTCAGGGAAACTAGACATGAGGCCTCAGCAGTTGGGATCATTCACTCATTTAGGAAGGCCAACTGAGCAAACTCGAGTAGCTTTATTCTCTGAACCAAGAAAAGCAGCAACTCAGCCACAGCAGCAAACTAATACAACAAAAAGTGACTATCACCGTCAGCAACCTTCTCAGAGCTTTGTTGAGTCAATGCATGCAAGTAATATAGAAAGAATGTACAGTGGCCATCAAGCTTACATTCAAAGCAACAACTATCAAGCTCATAGCGACAAATATCCAAATACTTATGGGACAAGAGGGTTATCAGATGGGACTTATAATGGACAGCCATTGACAAGCATGAATCACTTTCCACCAAGGAGCCCACCACCATTGACAAGCACGAACCACTTTCCACCAATGAGTCCACCACGGAGGCAAGGCCATATGCAACAACAGCTATGCAGATACTATGCTCAAGGGAGGTGCCATTTTGGAGATAAATGCAAGTTTTTGCATGAACGAAGAAGAGAATATGGCCAGAGGAGGGAAGATAGGTGGCCTTGTGACCAGAGAAATTTAAGAAGGTGACCAGAGAAATTTTGGAATGTGGCGTACCGACACATTTTAAATTCAAACAACACTGGTTTCAATCCTGATGGAGTTTGGTGAAAGTTTACATAGATTGTGTTCAGTGGTGGTACATGGGTTCTAAGAAGGAGGGCGGTGCCCTGAATCAATCAAAAAGCTTATTGATTTGATTTGCCAAGTTTTGTTCAATGCATTTTGAACCAGTGACAATTTAGTCTACACACTTTCAATTACGACGTTTCAATGAAAATGTTGAAAAGATTTTGTATGCTTTGGGACAAACAAAATGCCCCCTTGTGATTTGACTCGAAAACAAATTAGTCTTATTACTGTTTCAAATTTTTTTCAATTTAGATTTTGACCCTTAAGTTTAGATTAAAAATGAAATTATTAGGGTACTTTGACGGAACCCTAACAGTTTCATTTTTATTCCAAACTTTAGACATTTAAATGTTTGTCAAATAAGAGTTTATAAATGAGATAACTACCCTGTCTTAAACATCTAAGGAACATATGGTGAAACAAGTAGTCCTCCTTCCATTGCATTTTGATGCCACAAAAAATATCCAATATAATAATTCTTTTCCAGGTATAAAATTTAACTAAAATGAATGTTTACTTTTTATTCTCTTGTACGATGAATAATCTCTTCTGTTGGTCTGCTTCAAGAGTCATTTTTAGTGACTCAGTTTTTGGGCCCGAAGTTTTATGGGCCTAGCTTGAAAGCAGGATAAAATACCTCCCTGTGAAACCAGGAACTAACACATGGCAATTAAGCCCAAGATAAACCCAAGACTTAAAGAGAAAATAGAGGAGGTCGAGACCCAAACCCCCGCTGAAATTTGTGGCGGCTGCTGCTGGTGAATTCAACTCTTCAGAGTTCAGCCCCTGCTGAAATTAGTTACTGGTTCGAATATCAATCTTATATTTTTTGCATATTTAGAAAGTTGTTTCTGGAATAATGAAAAAAAAAAAAAAAAAACTGTGTGAAAAAAAAAAAAAAAAAGCTACATTAATAGGGATGATAAAGTAATAAAATAAAAAAATAATAGGGATGATTGTTTTAGTTTTTTATTTTAATTTTTAATTATAAAATTTTCCGGCTGTGGTGAGTTTCAGACAGAGAGAGAGATAGAACAAGTGCAGAGGATACGAAAGGAAGGGAGTTTTAGACGCGTATAAAGTAACATTTTAATAAGTTAAAATAACATTTTTCTAGAAAGTGTAGAAAGTTAAAATCTTTCTGCCAATTTAAACTTATGAATAATGATTCTCTTTTACAAATTTGCTGATTTAACAGAACTTGATATTATTTGAGCAGGAAAATTCATTGAAAGTTTGAAGTGGTTTTGAATCCACTATTTCATTTGGTATGCATTAGAAAGAGGATTTTGTATGTAATGATGAAGTGCTTTTTTTAGTCACTATATATCTATTTTCTGTTTTTCCAAAAGTTCTATGCTTGAAGAATCACCACTTTTTGAGTACAAAACAGTTTTTTTCCACTCGAAAGCTCACCTGTTTTTCTAGCTCACTTGGACTGATTGAACTGAGGCCCAGTTCGGCCTATATTGACAGTGTCATGGTTTGGTGTCTAGTTACTATAGTATGATATCAACCATCCTAAGACTCCTGAAATTATCAAAAAATAGATAATTGTTTAACAGGAAGAAGAGGTTTTATCAGCTTGGGAAATTGACTCTGGTTGCATTTTTGACAGGTTTATCAAGGTGTTGAAAGAGTTTGCAGGCTGTGATGGGTAAACTACCTCCAGCTAGGTGTGAAATGTGGGCACTTCACCATAGAAAAAGAGGGTTTATCCAAGTTTTTACTCCCAGTTGAAGTGTTGGGAGACCCTGACTTGGTTGTTATGCAGCATTCACCTGAGTGTCTACTCCAACTCCTCCAGCGTTTGCTCAAACACCGAAACCAAATCAAACAAATCCATTCCCTCCTAATTACCAAAGGTCACCTCCTCCATAGTACAAACACAACCGCGCCAAATTCAAAATGGATGAGCACCCTCCTCTACAACACTTTGATAAGAGCTTATGTAGATCTTGGACAAGCTCACAACACCCTTGTCCTCTTCACTCACATGCTTGCCCATGGAGCCCCTCCCAACAGCCACACCTTCCCTTCCCTCATCAAAGCCGCAACCTTTTCCTCACCATCTTTGGGCCAACCCCTTCATACCCAAGTCATCAAGCGCGGTGTTCTGCATGACCCGTTTATTCAAACATCATTTGTAAGATTCTATGCACAACTTGGTGAGCTGTTTGATGCCCGTAAGGTGTTTGAGGAAATTTCGCAACCATGCATTGTTGCGTACAATGCGATGCTTGATGCGTTTGGCAAGAATGGGGATATGGGGTCTTCTTTTTTGCTCTTTAAATGCATGCCTAAGAGAGATGTGGTATCTTGGACGAGTATTATTAATGGGTTTGAGAGGAATGGGTGCTATAGTGAGGCAATTAAGTTTTTTCAAAAGATGATAACGCATGAAGATGTGATGGCATGTTCCGTAAGGCCTAATGAAGCTACATATGTTAGTGTACTCTCTTCATGTGCTAATTTAAATGGAGGAGCTCTTTCTTCTGGAAAGAAAATTCATGGATATGTTATTAGGAATGAGATTGAATTGACTGTATTTACAGGGACGGCACTGATAGATCTTTATGGTAAGACAGGTTGTTTGAGAAATGCTGTAAATGTTTTTGACCAAATGGTGGTTAAAGAGGTTTGCACTTGGAATGCGATGATAACTACTCTTGCTTCCAATGGGAGGGAGATGGAGGCTTTGGATATGTTTGAGAAGATGAAAATGAAAGGCCAGCATCCTAATGAGGTCACATTTGTTGCTGTCCTGACAGCTTGTGCTCGTGGCAAATTTGTGGAGTTGGGATTAAAGTTGTTTCAATCAATGCGGCGTGAGTTTGGGATTGTAGCCATAATGGAACACTATGGATGTGTAGTTGATCTCTTGGGCAGAGCAGGCTTACTTAAGGAAGCAACAGATTTTATAAGAAGTATGCCTTTTGAACCTGATGGTTCTGTGTTGGGGGCTCTTTTTGGTGCTTGTAAGATCCATGGAGCCATTGAGCTGGGAACTGTAGTGGGGCAAAGGCTACTTGAATTGCAGCCATGGCATAGTGGGCGATACATGGTGTTATCAAACATTAATGCTGGGGTGGAGAGATGGGATCATGCCACTGATTTCAGGAAAGCAATGGCGGTGGCTGGAATTCAGAAAATTCCAGCCTATAGTTTGATTGAGTTACTGTAAAAAGCTCGGAGCACTTTTATTAGTCCCTACAGTGGTGGAAAATTGTTTGTCTAATTTATTGCTATAAGTTTGTCTTAAGAAAGTTTAATAAGGGACAACGGAAGATTGTGAAAAGGGAACAAAGTTCCCAATTTTCGCCATAGAGAGCATACTTTGTTGAACTAAAGTGATGCCAAGAAATATGAATTGAAGCTATCAATTTCAGAGTTTGGTTTGGGCTGGTCTTAATGTGGTCCATGGAATATGCTTTGTGCTGTAGCTCAACATTGTTTATAAATATGTATTATAGGATTTCAATGGGACCTATTAAATGAAGGTTGCATTGGATAATTTAATTTGGATTTAAATCAATAAAACTTTGTTTAGGATTGCAACTTTGCTTCGGATGTGATTGCCCTTTTTTTTTTTTTTTTTTGGGTGCTAGACTCAGGCCACCTTTGAAACCTTAACCCCATGGTAGGTAACTACATATAGATTAAGGGTTGAGCAAGGTTTCCATAGCACCATGGAAACAAACAACCCAAGCAAATTATCAAAAACTGCTGGGAGTATTTAAGATCAGATGCTATGTTTAAGATCCTATCGATCATCTATGATCTACATCGGCTTTTCTCTTGACAATAAGTGGCTTTTGCAATTTGCATTAGATGACAGGTAAGAAAAAATATGAAATATTCTTGCCACTATTGAGAACTTTTGAACTTGTTTATGAAACATTGTTGAGGTCTAAAAACTTATAAAACCAAAGTCCAAAATAACACAGTGGGTAAACCCCATATAAAAGGGTTGAGCTCACCACAAGAGAAAATGATGGTAGGCCTAAATCCATTAAAAAACCTTTAAAGCCCAGGACCCATAAAGGGATAGATCTTAGAAAAATGAAGGAAAGAAAGGAAGAAGCCCAGCTTGTCAAAATCAAAAAATCAAAAGGGAGTCTAGTGATAAGAACTAGGCTGGGATACCCAAGGACTGCCAAAAGCCTGGGGTCCTCAGGACATGCAGCAAAGCTGGGAGAAGATTAAGATAGCTCAAAAGAAGTGCCCAGAAAACACAAGGAACGAAGAACAAAAAAATCTTTATCAGCCACCCAATGATGCATAAAGGAATCAAAGAGTTTGGGACTAATAATTCATGAATAAAGGGCTGGTACCTTGGGGAACCTAAAAAGAAGAACCACGAAGGGAAGTAGTTGGGAAAACTTTCAATTTGGCAAAGATGGAATTAGCTCACTAGGGAAAAATGACAAAAGGAAAGGTAGCCAAAAAATTTGAATCTGAAAAGATGAGGTGTAGAAGCCTTGAAGGAAGAGAGATTAGAAGTCAACTCTCTAGAGACACTCCAGAAAGGAAAGTCAGCAAGAAGCTTTTGAGGAAAAGACATCAAAAGAAGAAAACTATTTGAAAATAAGGAAGGGAATAGCCACCGAAGTGGCTGGCACGACATAGGCTCTGGTACCCAGGGGAACAAAGGGGGTGAATTAGTGGTACCCTAGAACCCCAGAATAACACTATAAAAGGGGGGAAGCAGCCAACATTGAGGGGCAATTGAGCAATAGTGAATCATAGAGAAAACTTTGTCAAAAAACTCAAAGAAAGTAGTATAAGAAAGAGGAATAACGCCCGGTATCCCAAAACAGACACTATAGAACATACTTAGATTCAAAGGGATTCAAACTTTGCAAGTCTTAGAGGCTTAGATAGCCATCTAAGTCTGTAATTTTTGAGCTTATTTGGACCTTGTGACACGTTTTAGTGAGCACATTGTAATTTACAACTGAGAAAAGTAATGAAATATTTCATAGTGTTTTAGGGATCCTTAACAATTGTTTTGTCGCTCTCTTTATTACATTATTCTTTTACTGTTTCTTGCTGTTCAATACATATATATTCTTGCTTGCTAGTATGTACGTATTGTAGGGTTCTTGCTTTATGCACCACTTGGTTTGTAAACAATCCATTTAGCTACAGTGAACCAAGCCTAGTCCATTTAAATAACAATTAAAAGGCCTAGGGTCCTTTCTTTAACTTGGGCCTGGACACTGTCCAAAAAAGGACCCTCACAAACACAAGTGACGAAACCATAGTGAGAGTGTTTTTTTCTTCAGCACATTGGCCTAAGGATCCTAGGCCAAATAGTTGTAGTTTGGTGGACTGGGCTTGGTTCATCGCAGCTAAGGGGCTGTTTAAATACCAAGTGGTGCACAGGGCATGTTTCCTACAATACACATAAACTAGCAAAACGAGAATATTTGTATTAAATCAACAATGAAAACAGCAAAGGAGTGCAAAGTAATCAGGAAATACACAAAATAATTGTTAGGGATCCTCAAATTAATAAGAAATACTTCATTAGTTTTTCTTAATTATTGTTACAATGTGCTCACTAAGACGTGATACAAGGTTCAAATAAGCTCAAAAATTACAGACTTTGATGGCTATCCAGGCCTCTAAGACTTGTAAAATTTGAACTCTTTTGAATTCAAGTATGTGCTATAGTGGTTGTTTTTGGGATACCGGGAGATATTTCACTATTTTCCCTTAAATTTGATAGAGTTCTCTTAATGGTTTCTTGTCGAGATTTTTTTTATTGCTCGCTCAAAAATTCCTTGCCCTTTGCTGGTTGCTTTCCTCCTTTTTATGGTGTCATTCTAGGGTCCTGGGGAACTATTGATTCCCCTGTTTTTCTCCCTGGGTACTAGAACCTGTCTTGTGCTTATCACTCAGAAGGTTGAGCCTTTCCCTATTTCTCATATTTTCCTTCTTTTGGTGTTGTTTTTTTGAAAGCCCATGGCTGACTTTCCATTCTAGAGTGCGCTTGTTCCTAATTTCACGTTCCTCAAAACCTTTTACCCCTTATGGTTTAGCTTTTGGCCGTCCTTCCTCTTTGTCATTTTTCCCAAGTGAGCGGAATTCATCTCTGTTGGTTCGAAGGTCTTTGCTGCTACTTCCTCTTTTATAGCTCCTCATTTTGGTTCCCCGAGGTATCGTTCCTTTGCATCGTGAGTGGTTACTCTAAGCTTTTTGCTTTTCTTGCTGCATCTCTGGTGCTTGAGAAGGACATATCCGCCCTTTGTTTCTTGTGTTTTTTGGTGTTTCCTCTGAGCTATCTTAATCCTGTCTTAGCTGTGCTACATGTCTTGAGGATCCCGAGCCTTTGGCAGCCTCTGGGGATCCCGACTCAGGTCTTTCTTCAATCTTCTAATCTAGGCCTTTTTTCTTTTTCTTCCTTCTTTTCTCATAGGCTTTAAGGCTTGTCCCTTTATGACTTTTGGGCTTCAAGCCTTTTGGGCTTACCACCTCTTTTTAATTTCACTTTCTATGGCCCCTTGTGTTATTTCTTTAGGCCTGGGTGTTGTGATTTTTTAGACCTCAACAACCATTAAGCAAGAGAATATCAAGGGAGAGTTGGAAGAACAAATAATTTGATTAACTAATTTCCTTAGCAATTACCACTTTTAGCATTATTGAGTGTCTAGGCTGCAATTAGATATAACATGTCATGCAAGAGTTATGGTACAACTAGCATAAATAAGAAAAAGAAACAATTAAGTAAAAATGGTATGAATAAATTGCCATAGAACAAGATTAAGAGAGTTGAGAAATCACAACCAAAAGATAAAAAAATTTGTACACATCCCTTTGGGCTTAAAGGATAGCATCATCGGCAAATGCTCCCTCTATAGTTGACTAAGAAGATAGAAAGATGGGACTGCCAACTACTAATCTATCTCCAAATAAGGAACTTGAACAAATTTGATGACCAGATATTTAGAGTTATTTTAGGACCACAACTTATTCCATGTCTATTTTTATAATTATCTTATGTTGTTATCAAGGGAGAGTTGGAAGAACAAATAATCTGATTAACCAATTTCCTTAGCAATTACCATGTTTAGCATCATTGAGTGTCTAGGCTGCAATTAGATATAACACGTCATGCGAGAATTATGGTACAACTAGCATAAATAAGAAAAAGAAACAATTAAGTAAATAAGGAACTTGAACAAATTTGATGACCAGATATTTAGAGTTATTTTAGGACCACAACTTATTCCACATCTATTTTTATAATTATTAGTCCACACCTATTATTAGACTCCTCCAACCTTTCCCCTCCACCTTTGCCTCTTTATATCCTCACTACTCTCTACTTTACCATTACACTTCTTTTATCTTTTTCTCTATCTAAAAATTTGATTTTTTTTTTCTCTCCATTTTATTTTGTATAAATTTGATATCATTTCTCCTATTCAATCCATATCTTCCAACACAAAAACTGTGAGTATTCTGTCTCTCTACTTTCTTTTGGTGGAACTTTTGTTCTTTCTTATAACTCTAATTAAGGTTGATGGTTTTTTTTTTTTTTTTTTTTTTAATAATAAATTTTACAAATATGCGTTTTGGTATTGTGTATTTTTAATTTCTCAATCACAAAGTATTTTCCCTCTTATAGCTTTGGTTGAATTTTGGTTTGGATTAATACTTAGTTTTTTTTTTTTTTTTTTTTTTTTTTTTTTTGTTTTTGGAAATAGAAATTTGAGTTTATATAAAAACACAATCTACATGGCTTTGAATTTGAAATATGCCTACCAATTGTTTGAGTAAAAAAAATATTATAAAATATATCTTTTATTTCTTTGGTTTCATTTTAATTTTGGTTAAAATAATATTGTAATTTTGGATGAATTTTGATTATTATAATAATATCCTTATTCCTTAAGAGATGAGAAATCTGAATAATAAATTTGAAATTTATAAATTTTAGTTGTATATTAGGCAAATATAACACATTATAGCAAAAGTTAGAAGAATATGGTTCACCTTAAAAAAATATTAATAAAAAAAAATTGAATGATATATTTGTAAAGATAAAAAGACAAAAAATACTTGTATAAATTTGTTTGAAAAATAGACAATAGTTGAAGTAATTGTCACTTTTTATATATTACACCTCATTACATAATGTTTATATATTTGCACACATCACATGGGTCTATGGCTTGTTAAATTTAAACACATGGAGACTAGTGAAGCGTAGACAATGTTTTCTTTCTCAAGGTCAATTAAATTTAATAGAATTATATATTTGAATTTAATTAGAGGATCTAGTGTACTACGCTTAAATTAGCGTACATAAGTTTTTCCTTTTTATAATGGCCTATGTTGGAAGTGATTGGCTAATTTAAAAAGGTTGTGAAATTTTGTTTGTATCCTGTAACAACTCATACTATTACTACTGCACTAGTCATTTGTCCTTTACTTTTCCTCTCTCTGGATTATATATATTTTTTATTGCCTTGCCATTGTCATCTCTCTTTCTTATTCACAAAATGACAAACAAAAGCACCCAAAGATGGCACTTTAATTAACATACTATATATTGATATCCAGCTTCACATGTTTATGGCCTATACATATTGATTCAACTAACCTTCTAGTCAATCTTCTTGCTTAGAAGGTGCTCTGGCTATCCAGTTTGTGTAATCTTCAAAGGTTTTCATCTCTCATTGGTAAGTTTAACTAAGGCCAGATTTTATTGTCTTGTAAAGTTACACAAGTATCTAACTGGCTCATCACATCATGCGTATTGGGTCAAAGCAAACTATTGATTGGCTTACATATTGATTGGTTTACATATTGTGTGTGAGCTGCTAAAATTTCAATTAGATTTCCCAAGTGAATGGTGGCGTGCTTGCAAATTTGGTATTTAAGATGAACACTTAGTATCTTCCAGTGGCTGTGTGTCATTACTTATTATGCACACTAGAAGCATATTTGGACATCCCTTGAAAATTGCAATTTTTCCCCAGTTGCGTTTCATTTATAGAAAACTATCGGTTTTGGTGATATATCCATTTATAATGATGGACTGAAATTTCAAAAGCTATTTTGGGCAATAGGGTGAGAGATTAGAGGCTTGGAGGGTTTAGAAGGACCCAAAAATATCAGATGTGCATGTATTTAACTAATTTAAGTATAGATTTACTGTACAATAAACTGTTACAAGAGGATGCCTTTTATTGTATCCTGATACTTTCTTGTGGATTGTTTTAGTCTCATGATATAAGCATGGTTCTTTAAAACAAAACATCAAACCTCATAACCTTCTAAGTAAACGCCATGGTTCCAAGTGTCACCTTTAGAAAATCTCTGCAATAAGTTCAAACATGCCTTAGTCTTCTAATATGTCTATCATAGTTTGAGCTTCTGATCTTTGTTCAGATTTATTCTAGGAACAGATTATTGAAAAATTGAAAATATATCCATGTTTCCAGGACAAAATGGTAGGTGAGCCAGTAAATGTGAATGAGTTCCAAGAATTGGCTAGGGAAGCCCTTCCAAAAATGTACTATGATTTTTATGCTGGTGGAGCTGAGGACCAGTACACATTAAAAGAGAATGTGGAAGCATTTCAAAGAATCATGTAACATGCTAAACCTTCTACTCTTAATAGAGCGAACTGGGTATGGCATTTTATTATCTATATAGTTTTTATGGCTTTCTCAGGATTCGGCCTAGAATTCTTGTGGATGTTAGCAGAATAGATATGTCAACTACTGTATTGGGGTACAAAATCTCAGCACCAATTCTGATTGCTCCAACTGCCATGCATAAGTTGGCACACCCTGAAGGTCTAAATCTTTAAGGAAAAGTCCTCAGCTGAGACTTCCTTTCCCCCTATCAAATGCTTATGTTGCTGTTTTGTTGCAGGAGAGGTTACCACAGCCAGAGCAGCCGCTGCATGTAAAACCATAATGGTATTGAAACAATAATTTGAGTTCATACTTACACAGGGTGCTGGCTCACTGAATATATTTTTACTGTAGGTTCTATCCTTCACTTCGTCTTGCACTGTGGAGGAGGTTGCTTCCAGCTGCAATGCTGTTCGGTTCTTTCAATTATATGTACTGAATTATTCTTGATCTCATATTATTTCAATTTTATGTTGTTAAACTTTCCTTAAATGTTATCTTATTAGGTAGAAAAACACACTGAAATTTGGTAATTATTTGTGAGTAGGTATACAAGCAGCGAGAAATAGCAGCCACGTTGGTGCAGAGAGCGGAGAGAAATGGATACAAGGCTCTTGTTGTGACTGTTGACTGTCCCAGATTTGGTCGAAGGGAGGCAGACATAAAAAACAAGTAAAATGTTATCTCTTTCTTTTTCCTTCTATAATTTAATTGCCTTCGTAGTTTGGCATAGATGCTTTTATAAAAGGGGACAGGATTGACATTTGAACTCTAATACCAAAGATATCTTATTTATTTGTCTCTCATATTGATGCAATGAGTTATGTCAAATGCATCTCATTAAACAACAACTGTAATAACTCCTGCAGAATGGTTGCACCTCGACTGAAGAATCTTGAGGGTCTCTTATCAATTGAAGCTGATTCTGTGAGTAGAATAGTTTTCTATACTTTTGAATCTAAATATGCCAGCTAAGAATGATGAGGTTATTCTATTTACCAAGGTTTCTAATATTTTCTTTGAGAAAAATACATTGCTTTAACTGTACCATATCATGCATCCTTTTATAAGCCAAAAAACCCTCCATTAATCTGAACATTGTCATTCAAAAAACAAGTTTGAAGTGTGAAGTGATTTATGTAACACTGTCTCTGTCTATCAATATGGATTATTTCGAAATACAAGGTATAAAATGTGTATGTCTCAAACATGCACACTAAATATGTTTCCTTCATTTCACAACGTGAACAAATAGTTATTTATTTATTTATTTTTACATTTTAATTCAATTGTTGTTTTTATCATTTTTCTATAAATCTTTCATCTCTTTATTTCTTCCTTAGAAATCTATTGTTATTTTTATCACTACATGTAATCTGTGATTTACAGTTCACTACTAATCACCAATTACCAGAATGTGGGATATGGCACAGTTTCTGCCTCTGCACAAACTATCTTTAGATTTGAGAATGTAATAGAGAAATGCATCTATCGTGTACTTCTGTTATTGTAAACCTTAAGATTACAATGGAGTGTACTTCTGTTATTGTGAACCTTAAGATAACAATGGAGTAGACGTCACAAAATTTAACAAATTTACGCCAAGGACAGTGTCATATTGTTAAATCTTAACTGTTAGTTTTGTTTAACAAAAGTTTCTGATCATTTACCGGCTTCAGGTCTTCATTACATACTGCCTGTATGTGCGTAGTGTGGCAGTGCAATTGGTTATTTAGACTTGGACTAAAATTGTCTTAACTATTCAGAAACTAAACTTCTGCAGGATAATGGCTCAAACATAGAAGCTTATGCCAACAAGACAATGGATGCTTCCCTTTGTTGGAAGGTATAAACCAGCAACTAAGTAGATTACCTTTTGATATGCTTGTTCAAATATGTCAGGACTTAAGTCTGACTAACTGGCAAAGTCTCATGGTTTACTTACCAGGGACCTAGCACAGATTAGGGAAAGAGAGATTTAAAGGGTGGGGAGAAAATACTTGACATAAGTCAATGAGATATATGCAAATTAGTTGCATTTCACTAGATGAGTATCTAAAAGATACTACTGTAATGGTCATATTTTGTACTCTTTAATTTTAGTGTAGACCAGGCAGCACTCTAGAACCAAGGTTTAATTAGTAAATTACAATATCTGCAGGACATAGAATGGTTAAAATCAATTACAAACTTGCCAATTCTCATCAAGGGAGTGCTTACTGGAGAAGATGGTAAGATAAAGCTTTACTTTGGATGTTTCCATCTCTTTACTTTGTCTTCCTGATTTTCTCCTTCCCTTTAGTAACAGGAAGAACCTTATCTGCCTTTTAAAACTTTGACCCTCCAATGAAAAATTCAGTCATTTATAATTAGTATTTTAACCCATTAAATTTCTAAATGTAACCATTATAAGATTTTATTTTTTTAATTGAAAAAAATTCTACTCATAAAGGAAACTCCTTAAATCCTTTTTTTACCTTTGGGAATTATAGAATAGGAGACTTGTTGATCATCCTAAGTAATCTTCTCTTTCCTATTATTACCTTCTCTATCATCTCTGTTAAATTTTATTTATTTATTTTAGTCCATGTAAATTCTACTACATTAGGTGCTCTTGATAGTTAACTCAGATCCCAGAAATTCTAGCATTTTTTTTTTCCTGCTGTTCAACATCTCAAGTCTCCTTAACACTTGATGTGCTACTATTTGCAGCAATAAAGGCTGCAGAAGTAGGTGTTGCTGGGATTATGGTCTCCAATCATGGAGCTCGTCAACTTGATTATACGGATGCAACTATTAATGTTCTGGAAGAGGTGTGTCTCTATTAATTAGTGAAATATTTTTGGCGGTAATATGGTAGCAAGACATCCTCAACAACATAACAATTTGTAGGAATTTTAAGCATTTTAATACAGGAAATGTGCATCTCATGAAATCCTGAATTTTCTGTTTGGATGTGTGTATAGTTCCTAGTATGCTCTTTGGCATTGCGAGTTCAATCAACAAGCTTAGCGTACATGTTTGAGGATACTTATGTACCTTTCGGTTGCAGGTGGTTCATGCTGTCAGAGGAAGAGTTCCTGTCTTCCTTGATGGAGGAGTACGGCGAGGAACAGATATCTTCAAGGCATTAGCCCTTGGTGCACAAGCCGTCCTTGTAAGCTCCTCCCCCCCCCCCCTCTCCTACACACACACACAAAACTCTTTAAAATTAATTTAATTTATAAAAATTTCCTCTTAGACTCTTTTTGTTCACATGCAATGTTGAGCTTGTAATTGATGTCACAATAGACCATGTGTATTTTACAGTCATGCACCAGTGTAATTGTTGTTGTTGTGTGAGTCTCAAGTGCAATAGAAGTCTGTGCAAACAACTGATGTCTTTTGGAGATTCTATCATACTGTGCTCCTAGATTGTCATCCTTCTTTCTCAGCATGATGCTTGAGTGGGACCTTAACCAATTTGTGTCTAACTAGCATGTGAAAAAAAAAAAATAAAAAAATAAAACCTTGCTGAAGTTGAATATCCAGATCATTGAAATACTTTGAGAGTACTATTGGATATTGTTGTGGGAGTGACAACCAGGGACTCTACTAAGAGCCTCTTAATACACATGTTGGAATGCCATTCCAACCCGTAAATCTAAAGCCAATGGATTTGGAACCACTATGCATATCATCTTTTAATTTTCTTTACTTTTTCTTGATGTGGGACTCAACACTCACACATATTCATAACAAATATATTATGAAGGATAAATCTAGAATAGGGTATTTGTGGTGCATTAAAATCGGGAAATTGTTAATTATAACCACAACCAGTGTTTTCCAATCAAAAACCCCTGATTTTCTTTTTAAATCTTTTATTTTGATTCTTAATCTTAAGTCAATTGTAATTTATATGCTATTGCAGATTGGAAGACCTGTTATATTTGGGCTGGCAGCAAAGGGTGAAAATGGGGTGAGACAAGTCATCCAAATGCTGAAGGATGAACTAGAGATCACCATGGCACTATCTGGCTGTCCTAGTGTGAAGGACATTACTAGACGCCATGTGAGGACTGAGCGTGAAAGACTCCATGCAATGATCTAATAACATATTGAAGCATTCGGACAATATCCTGGACAAAAATGATTCAGATCATTAATTTAATCAGTGTTTTAAAATGGGTACATCGTGAAAAGAGACTATGAGTAAATATTTACCATTTTTATATAAAAATGATAATAAAAATAATGAATAATGCTTTAAAAGGTTTCACTTTACTATCAGTAAAGTATGTGTCGTATTATGATTTACAAGTTGCATACTCGCATGATGCGAAAAAAAAAAAAAAAAAGACTAAGTGAAAAAATGAAAATAGTGAACGGGACTTGTAAGTGTTAGTTCCAAAACCGTTCTTAAAATGATTTTATTATTTTCTAACAAATTATAGTTAATACAATATGTTAGATTTTCCGAATTTAGCTATCTACATTTGTTATTTTGAAAGTGATTTAAAATTTTTAAGTTTTTTTTTTTTTTTTTTCAAGGAAATATTATACATTATATATGTTCAATTATTATATAAGATGAGATATATTGTAAATAATGGACCAAAGTGAACCGAAATGGATTGAATGGACTGAAATTTAGCTCAACTAGTAAATTTCTTGTCATCGAATAAGAGATCTTGGGTTTAAACCTAGTCTACACCAAAAATCAATTAATGTCTTAACCTTGGGTTCAAACTTGGTCTACACCAAAAACTAATTAATGTCTTAACCTAATAATAAACGCAATTATCATGGAGTGAATCTCATAGGTTTAAATTTTTTAAAGGTAGAAATTAGGTACAATATCCTAGGTGTAGTATATTAGATTCTCCAATTAAAGTTAAACACGTGGAGATTAGTGAAGTACAAATAACATTTTCTTTTTCAAGGCCAATTAAATTTAATACAACTTTGTATTTGAATTTAATTAAAGAATCCAGTGTATTGCCTTCTCCTTTTTTTTTTTTTTTTTTTTTGATAAAGCCTACTCCTAAATTAGTGTACACTAATCATAGATCCCACTTGTTGTTTGTGATAATATTTTTAGGATGGTCTCATTAATTTTTTTTTTCTTTTCAATTTGTACTAATTTAATAAATAGTATTTTAATTCATAATCATATTTTCATTTATTATATTAACCATCACAAAATATAATGTATATAATATATGTTGTACCAAAATCAAAACAATACATTTTTTCTCAAGAATTCAAAGGTAAGTTAGTGAAAATATTAATTTTTTAATAAAATTTATTTATAATATTTTGTTTATCATTAAAAAGTATATATAATTTGGAAATTATTCTTTTAGTTTTAAACAACTTTTTCAAACCTAATTTTTTTTTCCTGTCATACAATCAAAAACACCAAGAAAAATATCTAAATTTTTTTTTTTAATAAAAATCAATAAAACTACAATTCAAAATAAAATAAAAAAAGAAAGGGAAAAAAATAAAGATTGTAACTATTTTTCCTTTTAAAAAAACCAAGGGTACAATTCCAAAGGGGAAAAAAAGTAGAGAATTGTTTTTGAAAAAGAAGAAGTATTATGTTAATGTTGTCATAATCTAATACTATATCTAATCCAACATGTGAAACATGAATAGATAAATAAATAATTTTAAGCACAAAATTGACTATGTTTTCTTGAAAGTCTCAGAGGATACATAATAAGATAAGAAAGATGAAGAACAATATAAAATATTCATAAATGCTTAAAGCAATTACTCAAGTATCTAAGAACATTACATAACAAAGACATAATAATTCACTACTAATTTGTTAAACAAAATATTTACAAATAGTTAATTAAAGTGAGCTACACAAAGACCATTGTCTTCAACTGCACTAACTTTTCTTCATTACCTTGCCCAGACCTTTTTTTTTTTTTTAAAAGCTGAAAACAACACAAAATTTGACATATTATAATATGATATTCCCCAAATAAGATTAACAACAAACACCATTTATTTAAAGTATTTAGTGTTGTAAAAATGGTGGAATCCTTAGAAATTATCTTGGACATAAAATAAAAAATGAATTGATACAACCGTTAGCAAATGAGATTTAATGTAAAATTATCAAAAAGATCAAAGAGGCAAAATATTTTTCAATTATATTTGATTGTACACCAGATGCAAGTCATCAAGAACAAATGTCTCTCATATTATGATGTGTTGATATTTCAACAAGTCCAATAAAAATAATAGAACATTTTGTTGAATTTGTAAAAGTTGATGACACTACCGGAAAAGGTCTTTTTGATGAAATTATAAATGTAATAAATATTCTTGAGCTTGATATTAATGATATACGTGGAAAAGGATATGATAATGGGTCTAATATGAAAGGAAAACATCAAGGGGTACAAAAAAGACTTCTTGATATAAATCCTAGAGCACTTTACACACCATGTGGTTGTCATAGTCTTAACCTTGTACTATGTGATATGGCCAATTCTTGTCCAAAAGCTATATCATTTTTTGGAGTTATACAACACATATATACATTGTTTTCTTCTCCTACAAAAAGATGGAAAATTTTACAAGATAATGTGTCAGGTTTAACTTTAAAGTCATTATCACAAACATGCTGGGAAAGTCGCATTGAAAGTGTAAAAGCAATAAAATTCCAAGCTCCACAAATAAGAGATGCTTTATTACAATTAGCACAAACAAGTGAAGATCCTAAAATAAAAAGTGAATAAATTTAGCCATTTCTTGGTTTTGGATTACATGTTTGGCCATATAGTGGATCACACTAGCATTTCATCGGTTCTTTATCTGAAAGATAAGGCTTCTATTTCTACCACAAGAACTATTTAGGTATGTATCCCTTGCAAGCATACATGAACTTCAATTGTCTTTTAATATATGCCTGCTTTATTATTTTCCAATAGTTTTCCCGTGCATCGCATGGGCTAGTGACTAGTTAGTATTGTTGTGCTCATTGTTGGTTCTGTACCCTTTTCTTTTAACTGGTCTCCTTCTCATGCCACATCTCTTCATTGATAGATTTAGAATGATAAAAAAAAATACTTGCATCAAGGAACAGGTATGAATTAGTCAATAATATTCATCAAAAAATTGAGAGAGAGAGAGAGAGAGAGAGAGGAATAACCTTTTATGGGAAAAATACGCAAAAGAATGGGAGAGAGTGGCAAATTTATAGTAAAATGTTGGGAATAAGAAAAGTCAAAATAAAGGAAGAAAAATGGGCAAAATAATATTTCAAGTTAAAATCGCCCAAAGGGAATATATATAGACAATATTTTTGTTTTGGTTTTCCATTGATTTATTATCATTTTTTGAGAATACTAAGTATTTTAACAACATTTTTGTTTTGATTTTCTAGTGATTTATTATTTAGTTTTTTTGTTGTTAAAAATACTAAGTATTTTAACACATACACACACAAAGGGGAGAATGTTTTAAAGAAACTGACAGTGGTGTATATCCAAAATGGCTTAACTCTTTAATAAACAGCACATGCTTTAAACTACTTTAACTCACATTCATTTTCCAATGTGGGAATAATCGACTGTTTGTTATTTATTTTTTAGAATATTAAGTATTTTAACACACATATACGAGAAGAAGAGAGGTCTTAAAAAAATTGACAGTGGTGTATAACAACAAAATTAAAATAGATGAATATGTAAAGTTAAAACCGCCTAAAATGAATTTGTAAAGTCAATATTATTTTATTTCATTGATTTATTATTTAGTTATAATATCAAAATTAAAGTAGATCAATATGTAAAATTAAAAATGCCTAAAATGAATTTGTAAAGAAATATTATTTTATATTTAATATTGTAAAAATAAATTAGATGTAAAAATAAATATGAAAAAAGACTAATGGTATGTTCAATGATGTGGCAGATGAGATGAGCTTAACAGGAACGTAGTAACAATAAATGCTACACTTCAGCTTATATATATATATATATATATATATATACATGTGGAGAATGAAGCAGGTCTTAAAGAAACTGAAAACGATGTATAACATCAAAATTAAAATAAATGAATATGTAAAGTTAAAACCGTCTAAAATGAATTTGTAAAGCAATATTATTTTTTATTTAATATTGTAAAAATAAATTAGATGTAAAAATAAATATGAAAAAAGACTAATGGTATGTTCAATGACGTGACAGATGAGATAAGCTTAACAAGAATGTAGCAACAATAAATGCTACACTTCAGTTTATATATATATATATATATATATATATATATACATGTGGAGAATGGAGCATGTCTTAAAGAAACTGAAAACGATGTATAACATCAAAATTAAAATAAATGAATATGTAAAGTTAAAACCGTCGAAAATGAATTTGTAAAGTCAATATTATTTTGTTCCATTGATTTATTATTTAGTTATAACATCTGTAGGGATCAAAGGCCTAAGGGTGTATATTGAGCCATGGGCCTTGTCCGAGGACATCTAGCAATTCGAAGATGGTTAGATATTGGCGAAGACTTGCAAATCAGTAGGTTATGAAGGGATTCTGGTCATAACGGTTTGGGAAGGTAGTTTGAGAAGAAATACCTCCTCAACTAAGTAGAGTAGAGGTTAGAAGGTATGACCTATCATCAAGAGTAACACTTTGGACAGTTCTATTGGTAAGGATAAATGTCAAGAGGGAACAAGACAAAAGGAATCTGAGAAATATTTAGGGGAAAACTTCTATCACTGCATTAAATGTTCTGCAGCTAACTCCCTGACCGTATTAATGTGGATGTGATACCTGAACAGTAATATTTAACCTTACAGTTATCCCCAAAAACTTCAAGAATGTGTTGATGAGACAATGATCAAAACCAGAAATTAGATCTACACGTGGAAGGTTGAGATAAAGCAAAATAGGGTAATATAAATAAGAAAGATCCCATTACAAAGGGATCATCTGAGAATCTATAGAAAAAATAATGTAGCAACAAGAACTGTAATTATAATCAAGTCTAAGAGAAATATATACAAGAACTACTCTCCTCAGACTTTGCCGAGGAAGATTTTCTTTGCACAAAACTTATTTATCTTTGTTTTCTTGTCATCTTTAACCTATTGTGATTGTTGTCCAACTCATTGAAGTCTAGTTTCAAGCCCACTCTTTACAAATTCATTGTGATGGGTTGAGCCTTAATCTTTTCATCTTTTGGGCTTAGGATCCAAAACTTGCCCTTATAACATCAAAATTAAAGTAGATGAATATGTAAATTAAAACTGCCTAAAATAAATTTGAAAAGCAATATTATTTTATATTTAATATTGTAAAAAAAAAAATAGAGTTAAAAATAAATATGAAAAAAGACTAATGATATGGTCAATGACGTGGCAAATGGGGTGGACTTAACAGGAACGTAACAACAATAAATGCTACGTTTCAGCTTTTAGATATACTAGGAAGTTGCCGTGCGATGCATGGATAATTTTACAATATTTTATGTAAAATAGTTTTGGATAATGTTGTACATATATTATAAAAAAAAGTAAACTAAATTAGAGTGAAGAAACATTTACATTTTAAGATATTAAAAATTAGTTTAGTAACTTCACTGCATATTTGTAGTCTTCTTAAGATAAGATTATTATTTTTTTAAATCATGAAACCAAAAATAAATGTAAAAGAGTAACAGGACCACGAAAATCGACTAATTTGTGTTATGTTCACATATTTCATGCTATGAAATAAAAGTATGTCCATCTCTCTAATTGTCTTCCACTCATTGATAGTACGACATTAAGACATGGTGTGAGCAAGTGTGTATGCATGTGTCTTATAAACGATTTAAAATTAAATCATGATAGAATATGACTTTACATTATACACTAAATATTCTATACTCAAAATAAAAACTAACTAACCAAATTACCTAAACCTAAATCATATTTAAGCTCCTAATTTAAAAAGGGAAAAAATTACCTATAGGGATTTCGATGTCTTGATAGTGGTGAGAGACCAGTATAACGGAGGTGGTGACCTCTTAGATTCCTCTTTCTCTCTCTTTTAAATGTTTTGTTAGTCTTAGGTCTTTTAATTTTGATAATATATAGTGAATAGTGCACTTTATTTAATAATCTATAACATTTTTGTATCTCTCTATCTCTCTCTAGAGTCTTATCTCGTTAGTTATTACTATTAGTCCTTACCTTTTTTTTTTTTTTTAATAGAAATATTAAAACAATGGGTATGTTAAAAGACATGAAGAATAGTGAAAGGTGTTGTGTAAGCTTAGGCAATTAATGAGATATTAATGAGATAATAGTAAAATAAGTTAATGTGAACTTTTTGGTAACAGTAAAAAAAACTTAATGAAAGAGGTAAAAAAAGGTTAAATGCAAAATTAGAGTGCCACTTGATAGGATCTCATGCACTCTCGCATGGCGCATGAGGTCTCTGCTTTTATATATATATTGATGATTGATATTGATCGGTTGATATAAATAGATAAATTTTTACTTTTTCTAATAGCCCACGTCTGAAATGACTGGCAAATTTAAAAATGTTGTGAAATTTTGTTTGTATCCCTATTACAACTCATTCTAATACTACTGCACTTGTCATTTGTCCTCTACTTTTCCTCTATTTGGATTTTAATTTTAATTTTTTTTTATAGCCTTGCCATTGTCATCTCACTTTCCTGTTCAATCAATCATGCTACAAAATGACAATTATAATTGACTTTGTCAATATGGACAAACAAAAGCACCCAAAGATGGCACTCTAATTAACATACAATATACTGATATCCTGCTTCACATGTTTCTGGCCTATACATATTGATTCAACTAACCTTCTAGTCAATCTTCATGCTTAGAAGGTGCTCTGGCTATCCAGTTTGTGTAATCTTCAAAGGTTTTCAGCTCTCATTGGTAAGCTTAACTAAGGCCAAGTTTATTGTCTTGTAAAGTTACTCTAGTATCTAACTGGCTCATCACATCATGTTTATTGGGTCAAAGCAAACTATTGATTGGCGTACATATTGATTGGTTTACATATTGGGTGTGACTGTGAGCTGCTAAAATTTCAATAAGATTTCCCAAGTGGATGGTGTGCTTGCAAATTTGATTTTTAAGAAGAACACTTAGTAACTTCCAGTAGCTGTGTGTTATTATGTACACTAGAAGCATATTTGGACATCCCTTGAAAGTTGAGTTTGTCTCCTAGTTGTGTTTCATGTATTAAAATACTATTGGTTTTGTTGATATATCCATTTATAATGATGGACTGAAATTTCAAAAGCTGTTTTGGGAAAAAGGGTAAGAGATTAGAGGTTTGGAGCGCTTAGAAGGACCCAAAAGTATTAGATGTGCATGTATTTAAATCTAATTTAGGTATAGCTTTACTGTACAATGAACTGTTACAAGAGGATTTGGATCAAGAACATGATACCTTTTATTGTATTCAGATACTTTCTTGTGGATTGTTTTAGTCCATGATATAAGCATGGTTCTTAAAACAAAACATCAAACCTCGTGACCTTCTAGGTAAATGCCATCGTTCCAAGTGTCATCTTTAGGAAATCTTTGCAATTAGGTCCAAACATGCCTTAGCCTTCTAATATGTCTATCATAGTTTGTGCTTCTAATCTTTGTTCAGATTTATTCTAGGAACAGATTATTGAAAAATTGAAAAAATGCCCATGTTTCCAGGATAAAATGGTAGGTGAACCAGTAAATGTGAATGAGTTCCAAGAATTGGCAAGGGAAGCCCTTCCAAAAATGTACTATGATTTTTATGCTGGTGGAGCTGAGGATCAGTACACATTAAAAGAGAATGTGGAAGCATTTCATAGAATCATGTAACATACTAAACCTTCTAATCTTAATAGAGCAAACTGGGTATGGCATTTTATTATCTTTTCAGTTTTTGTGGCTTTCTCAGGATTCGGCCTAGAACTCTTGTGGATGTAAGCAGAATAGATATGTCAACTACTGTATTGGGGTACAAAATCTCAGCACCAATTCTGATTGCTCCAACTGCCTTGCATAAGTTGGCACACCCTGAAGGTCTAAATCTTTAAGGAAGAGTCCTCAGCTGAGACTTCCTTTCCCCCTATCAAAAGCTTATGTTACTTGCTGTTTTGTTGCAGGAGAGGTTGCCACAGCCAGAGCAGCCGCTGCATGTAAAACCATAATGGTATTGAAACAATGACTTGAGCTCATACTTACACAGGGTACTGGCACACTGAATTATATTTTAATGTAGGTTCTATCCTTTACTTCGTCTTGCACTGTAGAGGAGGTTGCTTCTGGCTGCAATGCTGTTCGGTTCTTTCAATTATATGTACTGAATTATTCTTGATATCTTATTATTTCAATTTTTTTTGGTTATACATTCCTCATATGTTATCTTATTTGGTAGAAACACACACTGAATTTGGTTATCCTTTGTGAGTAGGTATACAAGAAGCGAGATATAGCAGCTGTGTTGGTGCAGAGAGCTGAGAGAAATGGATACAAGGCTCTTGTTTTGACTGTTGATACCCCCAGACTTGGTCGAAGGGAGGCAGACATAAAGAACAAGTGAAATATCATCTCTTTTTTTTTCCTTCTATAATATAATTGCCTTCAAAGTTTGGCATAGCTGCTTTTATAAAAGGGGATCGGATTGACATTTGAACTCTAATACCAAATATATCTTATTTATTGCTCTCTCATATCAATGCAATGAGTTATGTCAAATGCATCTCATTTAATGCATAACTGTAATAACTCCTGCAGAATGGTTGCACCTCGACTGAAGAATCTTGAGGGTCTCTTATCAATTGAAGCTGATTCTGTGAGTGGAATAGTTTTCCATACTTTCTAATCTAAATATGCCAGCTTAGAATGATGAGGTTATTCTATTTACCCAGTTGTCTAATATTTTCTTTAAGAAAAATACATTGCTCTAACTGTACCATATCATGCATCCTTTTATAAGCCAAAAAACAAGCGATCAGTGTGAAGTGCTTTATGTAACACTATCTGTGTCAATCAATATGAATTATTTCGAAAAACAAGGTACACAATGTGTATATCTCAAAATGCATGCTCAATATGTTTCCTTCATTTCACAACGTGAACAATTTTTTTTTTTCTTTTTTCCAATTTAATTCTATTGTTGTTTTTATCATTTTTCTTATAAATCTTTTTTTTTTTTTTTTTTTTTTTTTTTTTTTTCCTTTTCTTTTGAATTCTATTGTTGTTTTTATCACTACATGTAATCTGAGATTTACAGTTCACTACTAATCACCAATTATCAGAGTGTGAGATATGGCACAGTTTCTGCCTTTGCCCAAAATATCTTTAGGTTTGAGAATGTAATAGAGAAATGCATCTATGATGTACTTCTGTGTATTGTAATCCTTAAGATTACAATGGAGTAGACGTCACAATTTAACAAATTTACGCCAAGGATAGTGTCATATTATTATATCATAACTGTATGTTTTGTTTAATAAAATTTTCTGATCATTTACCAACCTCAAGTCTTCATTGCATACTGCCTGTATGTGTGTACTGTGGCAGTGCAATTGGTTATTCAGACTTGGGACTAAAATTGTTATAACTGTTCAGAAACTAAACTTCTGCAGGATAATGGCTCAAACTTAGAAGCTTATGCCAAGGAGACAATGGATGCTTCCCTTTGTTGGAAGGTATAAACCAGCAACGAAGTAGATTACCTTTTGAAATGCTTTTTCAAATATGTCAGGACTTTAGTCTGACGAACTGGCAAAGTCTCATGGTTTAGTTACCAGGGACCAAGCATAGATTAGGGAAAGTGAGATTTTAAAGTCTCATTGACATGACTTAAGTCAATGAGATATATGCAAATTAGTTGCATTTCACTAGATGAGTATCTAAAGATACTACTGTAATGGTCATATTTTGTACTCTTTAATTTTAGTGTAGGCTGGGCAGCACTCTAGAACCATGTTTTAATTAGTAAATTACAACATCTGCAGGACATAGAATGGTTAAAATCAATTACAAACATGCCAATTCTCATCAAGGGAGTACTTACTGGTGAAGATGGTAAGACAAACCTTTACTTTGGATGTTTCCATCTCTTTACTTTTTCTTCCCAATTTTCTCCTTCCCTTTAGTAACAGGAAGAACTTTATCAGCCTTTTAAAACTTTAACCTTCCAGTGAAAAATTCAGTCATTTATAATTAATATTTTAACCCACTAAATTTCTGAATGTAACCGTTATAAGATTTTATTTTTTTAATTGAAAAAAATTCCAATCATACAGGAAACTCAAATCCTTTTTTTACCTTTGGAAATTATAGTATAGGAGACTTGTTGTCTATCCTAAGTAATCTTCTCCTTCCTATTATTACCTTCTCTACCGTCTCTGTTAAGCATTTTTATTTTAGTCCATGTAAGTTATACTACGTTAGGTTCTCTTGATAGTTTACTCTGATCCCAGAAATTCATAGCACTCTTTTTCCTGCTGTTCAATATCTCAAGTCTCCTTAACACTTGACGTGATACTATTTGCAGCAATAAAGGCTGCAGAAGTAGGTGTTGCAGGGATTATGGTCTCCAATCATGGAGCTCGCCAACTTGATTATACGGATGCAACTATTAATGTTCTGGAAGAGGTGTGTCTCTATTAATTAGTGAAATTTTTTTGGTGATAATATGGTAGCAAGACATCCTCAACAACATAACAATTTGTAGGAATTTAAGCATTATAATACAGGAAATGCACATCCCATGAAATCCTGAATTTTCTGTTTGGATCTGTCTAGTTACTAATATGCTCTTTGGCATGGAAAGTTCAATCAACAAGCTTAGCATACATGTTTGAGGATACTTGTGTACCTTGCGGTTGCAGGTGGTTCATGCTGTCAGAGGAAGAGTTCCTGTCTTCTTTGATGGAGGAGTACGGCGAGGAACAGATATCTTCAAGGCATTAGCCCTTGGTGCACAAGCCGTCCTTGTAAGCTCTCTACCCCAAACTCTTTAATTAATGTAATTTATAAACATCTCCTCCTACCCTCTTTTTGTTCATATGCAATGTTAAGCATGTAATTGATGTCACAATAGACCATGTATAATTTACAGTCATGCACCAGTGCAATTGTTGTTGTTGTGAGTCTCAAGTGTCAATAGAAGTCTGTGCAGCCAACTGATGCCTTTTGGAGATACAGCTCTATCATACTGTGCTGCTAGATTGCCATCCTTCTTTCTCAGCTTAATACTTGAGTGGGAGCTTAACCAATTTGTGCCTAACTAGCATGTGAAAAAATAATTAAACAAAACCTTGCTGAAGTTGAATATCCGGATCATTGAAATACTTTTAGAGTACTATTGGATATTGTTGTGGGAGTGACAACTAGGGAGTCTACTAAGATCCTCTTAATACACATGTTGGAACCCCATTCCAACCCGTAAATCTAAAGCCAATGGTGTTTGTTTGTTTAGACCCCTTAAAGTAGATTGTTTATCCTAAAATATTAGCCAATGATTACTAGGTTATTTATGAGATCTAGGTTAAATAAAGAGAGATCATATCATGCACAACAGCGGAAAAGTAAAGAATACACCGATATGATCACCCAAGAAAACCAATGAAACAAACCATCTCTAGATAAAAACCTAGGGAGGATTTGACCTAACCATTCTCAAAGGAAAAAAAAAAAAATCCACTATAAGAGAATTGAATTTTTTACAAAAGATTTAACCCTAAATCTATTACTACCTCCTATAGTAACTTACTTACACGATCACGTGCAAGCTCTGAATCCACAGACCCCTTCTCTTTTGGATTTGCAGAACACAAATTCCCACGATTCTGACTTTGAGATCTCACTCAAAGGTTTTTGATCACAGCTTGTTAATCTTGCAGCAACCAGATTCCCACCAGCACTTAATTGTAGATCTTGTTTCGGTAGACACTTGTAGAGTTGGAAGGTACAGAACTTCTCAGATCTCACAGGAGTAACTCACAAGTTTTACAAGAGTTTTCAAAACATAGTTAGAGTTTTCTTTTTATACTTAGGAGTGTTGAATTGAAACCTTTTTGTGGGCTTGGGTCTAATTTAAAATTTTGTAGAAATTATTTTTCTGTGATTTTCGATCGGTCAAGCCTGATCTTTCAATCGATCGAGCTTCACAGAAAATGACTCTTTTTCCTGCAGCTTGAATATTCTTGAGACTTGACTTGAAATACTTTGAGCAATGTCTAACACCTATTCTAGCCATGATTTTGTTCTTGGTTTGCCAACATATACAAACTGAGACTCTAAACATTTAATCCTAAATCTTTAGAACCTAACAAATGGATTTGGACCCAACTATGGATATCATCTTTTAATTTTCTTTACTTTTTCTTGATTTGGGACTCAACACTCACACATACTCGTAACAAATATATTACGAAAGATAAATCAGGAATAGGGTATTTGGAGTGCATTAAAATCTGGAAATTGTTAATCATAGCCATAACCAGTGTTTTCCAATCAAAAAACCCCTGAATTTTTTTTTTATCTTTTAATTTTATTCTTAATCTTAAGTCTATAGTAATCTATGTATGCTATTGCAGATTGGAAGACCTGTTATATTTGGTTTGGCAGCAAAGGGTGAATATGGGGTGAGACAAGTCATCCAAATGCTGAAGGATGAACTAGAGCTCACCATGGCACTATCTGGCTGTCCTAGTGTGAAAGACATTACTAGACACCATGTGAGGACTGAGCGTGAAAGACTCCATACAATGCTTTAATAACATATTGAAGCATTAGGGCAATATCCTGGACAAAAAATGATTCAGATCATTAATTTAATCATATATGAGACTGTCAATTAAACTTTTTGCGTTGCTTACTGAATGTAGCACCAAATTCATTACATCATCTTTTAATTAGTAGGACCTACCTTATAGGATATGAAAAGCAAGCTATTTTAGAGAGAAAAGTCTAGATTCAATGTACCTCTGAATTGTATTATTGATTCACACACTAATAAGATTACAAGTAATGAGATATTTATACATGATAATTTCCCTAACAAACTCTAACTAACTCAGTGGGAAATGCTCTTGGGATAATAGAATTTCTAATCACTAATCATCACATGACACGTGGCATTTCAACCATACCAGAATTGACACTAATCATCCCTTATTTAACTACATGTCGTGTGACTTAATTTCCTTAGAGCAGCTGCAGGTCGTGTGCTCTATTACTGCACCACTAGAGTGCTTTCTACAGAACCACCATTAGCTGCACTAAGCCTGCTGTGGCTTTACATCTCCCTTCAAGCTAAGGGGAGGAACTCCCATTAGATTGGTGAGCAAAGCATGAAACCGAGGAGTGGGAAGAGCTTTGATAAACAAATCAGCCAATTGATCATGATTAGAGATGAATTTAACAAGCATGTCCCTATTAATAACCTTTTCACGAATAAAATGATAATCAACTTCTATGTGTTTTGACAGAGCATGAAAAATAGGATTAGAGGCCAAAGAGAGGGCAGTGACATTATCACACCATAAAATCAAGGGATGATGTAAATAAACCCCTAAATCCTTCAAAAGTATTCTTAACCAATAGAGCTCAGTTGCAGTAACAGCAATAGCTCTACACTCAGCCTCTGTAGAACTCCTAGAAACAGTTGGTTGCTTTTTGGCTAACCATGTAATTGGAGAATTGCCTAAGAAAACAACCATCGCTGTAATAGACCTTTTGTCAATAGGGTCTCCTGCCCAATCTGCATCACTATAGGCAGATAAAGCAAGAGAACCTTTCTGAAAATGAATTCCCAAATGTAAGGAACCCTTGATATACCTTAAAATCCTTCTGGCAGAAACAAGATGATGAGAAGTAGGGTGACTCATAAATTGACAAGCTTGTTGAACAACATATGAAAAATCAAGCCTAGTAAAATTCATATATTGAAGAGCCTCAACCATACTCCTGTCGGCAGTAGGATCAGACAACAAAGGACTATTGGTAGGAACCAAATGATGAGATGAAGAGCAAGGATTGGAGCATGGTTTACAATCAAGCATCTTGAACTTGATGAGAAGGTCTTGAGCATACTTGGACTGATGAACAAAAATACCAGTAGGAGTATACTCAAACTGCAAACCAAGAAAATAACTCAAAGGTCCAAGATCCTTAAGAGCAAAAGTGGCACTAAGCTGTTGAATAATGTCTGAAACAATGGAAGAATTGCTACCAGTAATAATGATATCATCAACATAGAGAAGAAGGTAAACCACACAAGAAGAGTAAGGTTAAACAAGTTACTGTCAGCCCCCGAAGCATGAAACCCAAGATGAAACAACTGAGTGCTAAAGCTATCAAACCAAGCCCTTGGAGCTTGCTTAAGACCATATATTGCCTTATGAAGAAGACAAACATGAGTAGGCCTTGAAGGATCCCTATAGCCAGGAGGTTGGGTCATGTACACTTTCTCCTGCAAAACACCCTGTAAAAAGGCATTAGACACATCTAATTGCCTTAAAGACCACCCAAATTGAACAGTTAGAGCCAAAATAATCCTAACAGATGTAGTCTTAACCACAGGGCTAAAAGTCTCTTCATAATCTAAGCCATATTGTTGAAGATACCCTTTTGCAACCAACCTTGCCTTGTATCTAGCTAGACTGCCATCACTATTCCTCCTGATTTTAAAAACTCATTTACATCCTACCATATTCTTACCAGATGGTAAAGGAACCAAAGACCAAGTCTTCTGCTGCAGCAAACTATTGAACTCAAAATCCATGGCTTCAACCCAATGTTTGTGCTTGGAAGCCACAAAGTATGAAGAAGGTTCAATGGTAGTATAATCAGTAGCAACAGCAAGAGCTTTGGGATTAAATATACTATTTTTGGATCTAGTCACCATAGGGTGCACATTGACGGTAGATGTATGTGACACAAGGACAATAGAATTATCAGAAGAAGGTAGAGAGGAAGAAGGGACAGAAGTAGAATCCATAGATGGAATCTTAGTGAGAGTAAGGCTAGGCAGCGAAGGAACATCAGGAGCAAGACCAGCAGACACAGAAGAAAAGGAAGTAGAATCAACTGGTAAGGAAGACTCAGCAGGTAAAGAAAGCAAGGAAGCTAACCATAAATCAGAAGAGGGAGGGACTGAAGATGACATAGAGAGGACTTAGGTTGAAGTTTATGAGAAGGGTAGGACCTGAGTAAAGGGTAACATGCAGAACCAAAGGCTTTTAAAGCTTGGTGGTTTCTTATGAAAAAGCTTTTCCCAAGGTGAGACAAAATTCAAGACAGAAGATGGAATTCTATTAATTAAGAAAATGGCAATGCTACAGGCATATGACCAAAATGACAAAGGGAGTTGAGATTGATGAAGCATAGCAAGACCACTCTCAACTATATGCCTTTCAACAACACCATTCTGTTAAGGTGTATATGGACAAGAAAATTGATGCTGAATTCCATGTTCTAAGCAAAAAGACTTGAATTTATGATTATCATAGTCACCACCCCTATCAGACCTATAAATTTTTATAGTAGTGCTAAACTGATTCTCAACAAGAGATTTAAAATGAACAAAAATGACATAAAACCTTTGTCCAAGTTTTGAAACAATGGGAGCAAGACCCCATACATCAGAGTGAATCAATTCTAAAGGAAAGGTGGAATCTGATACATGTTTAGGAACAGAAATCTTGTGCATTTTAGCACTTATACAAGCTGGACATTGAGAACAAATGTCATTATTAACAGGAACATGAATAGACAAAAAATCAAATAAAGAAGAATGAAGAATCTTGGAGCAAGGATGACCAAGCCTCTTATGCCAAGGTAATGCTTGATTAGACACAGCAACAAATCCAATAGAGCTGACTGGTGAAGAAGAAAGAGTGGACAGAGGAGGAATAGGATATACTCCATCTTTAATCAATCCTTTGTAAAGAATTTTCCCCATAGGTAAATCCTAAATTGAGAACTTTTATGCATCAAAATAACAAAAAGCATTATTTTGAAGGCACAACTTATGAACAGAAAGTAAGTTTGATGCAAGTTGGGGAACACAAAGAATATTATCAAGCTTGAAATCATGAGAGGGTGTAATTAGCTTACCATTGCCAATATGAGTCACTGGTAATTTTTGCCCATTGCCAACTGTGACTGATTCATTACCAATTGTTGGTTGCTGATGAAGAGAGAGTTGAGCCAAATCAAGAGTAACATGATCAGATGCTCCAGTATCAGTGAGCCACTGTGAATTCTGAGTAGAGTTAGTAGCAGTAGCCATAGAACTTACAGCCCTTGAAGCAAGTTTGGCTAGAGCATGCCTCCCTTGATAGGCAAAATTCATTCTATGGTAACAATCAAGGTCAGTATGACCATTCTTGCCATAGATCTGACAAGTAGGCCTTTGATTCTGTGAGAATTGTGAATCAGATTTAGATTGAAATTGTGACGAACTTGAACCACTAGGAGGTCCAAAGAATGAACCTTGACCATTTCCAAAAGATCCGTAAGCTTGACCACCACTACCAAGACCAAAATTCCCATGAAATTGAGCATTACCATTACCATTACCTCTATCATTGCCATGACATCTGTTGCTATTGTTCTTGCCTCTGCCACGATTATTGAAATTATTATTGAAGTGATTCATAGACATAGCTATTGATCTAGATTCTTTGTAACCAAATCGTTTCTTGATGGATCTTTCTTCAGCATTCAATAGAGTGTTCAATTCTTCAAGACTAAACACATCATTTCTGGTCTTGATTGCAGAGCAAAATGCATCATACTCAGGAGGAAGTGCCTTTAAGTGCTAGATGAATTAGCTCTTCTTCATCTACGCAAACAACAATAGCACTCAATTTGTCACAAATTTCTTTAATCCTCTGAAAGAAGCTATCAATTGTCTTAGTTCCTTTCTTGAGACTCATCAACTCATCCCTTAAACCGAGAACATGAGAACAAGAAATAGAGGCAAAACATTTCTCGAGAATCTTCCATACTCCTTTACCTGATTTCTGCCCCACTGTAAGAGTAAGAATTGATAAACGTAAACAATGCTTGTTCACGATTCTTCTAGTGAACATATTTAGGATTTGCTTCAGTGGTATAATTCCCAAGCTGTCCTTCATGAATGGATCAGGAGCTCCATTGGAGTCTTCGATGAAACTAATCAAAGAGTAGGCCTCCAAGATTACTTCAATTTGGTGCCTCCAAACCAAATAGTTATTGTAGTCTAGCTTCATTGTCATCATACTCGCCATATTAGAGAGAAGCAACAATGATGGATTGATGCCATGATTAGAAGTAGTGGTACTTGTAGATCCTTAGTATCAGAGGTTGAACTAGCAGAGGACGCCATTGATGGCTCTGATACCATGAAAAGCAAGATATTTTAGAGAGAAAAGTCTAGATTCAATGTATCTTTGAATTGTATTATTAATTCACACACTAATAAGATTACAAGTAATGAGATATTTATACATGAGAATTTCCCTAACTAACTCAGCTAGAAATGCTCTTGGAATAACAGAATTTCTAATCACTAATCATCACATGACACGTGGCATTTCAACCATACCAGAATTGACACTAATCATCCCTTACTAAACTACATGTCGTGTGACTAAATTTCCTTAGACCAGCTGCAGGTCGTGTGCTCTAACAGCTGATTTCACATTTTTTGTACACATCCCATTTTCACATTTGATAATAAAGACATCACCTTTTCGTCTTTTAAAATGTGTACATCACGCATGCAATTGTGGATATTGTGCGTGCGGATATTTGAAAAAACAACGTGAATAAATTTTTACCATTTTTATATAAAAATGATAATAAAATTAATAAATAATACTTTAAAAGGTTTCACTTTGCTATCGGTAAAGTATGTGTTGTATTATGATTTACTAATTGCATATTCACATGATGTGCAACAAAAATTGACGATTTTTTTTTTTTTGTTAGGTGAAAAACTGAAAATATTGGACGATGAGCATTAGTCTCAAATCATTCTTAAAATGATGTGACCATTTTTTAACAGAGTATAGTTAATATAATATATTAGATTTTCTAAATTTAGCTATTTATATTTATTATATGAAAGTGTTTTAAAATTTTTAAGTTTTTTTTTTTTTTTTTTTTTTTCATGGAAATAAAATAATATATTTTACATTCAATAATTATATATATAAGGTGAGATATTTTGTAAATAATTGATTGAAGTGGACTGAAATAGATTGAATGTAATGAACTAGAATGAATAGGGGATTGAAGAAGAAAAGTGAAGTACAAAAAAGAAGAAAAAAATTGTCTTAAATGGACAATCAAATACAAAACTAGCTACTACCTTCAAAATGGACAATGAAGCACAAAGCTTGGCCTTTAATCGTTTTGATGCATTCTGTGGGGACAATTTTTGCCCAGACCAAGTGTTGCACTTGAAATCATTTTTGGCTTGGAGAGTCCCACATTGGAAGGAAAGCCTCTCTTTTCATGCCATATAAGGGATGACCAATGGTGATAGAGTACCACTAGTTTGGTACTCATTTTTGGCTTGTAGAGTACCACTAGTTTGGTATCAAACTAGTGGTACTCTATCACCATTGGTTATCCCTTATATGACATGAAGAGGGAGGCTTTTCTTCCAATGTGGGACTCTCCAAGCCAAAAATGACTACAAGTGCAACACTTGGTCTAGGCAAAAATTGTCCCCACACTATTAATTAGGAAGACTTGGTTCCCTCGAAGTAATTAACAAAATCAATTGGGTTAATTGGGTTTCTAACACATTCACATACATTACATATTTAAATATGTAATTTCTTCTACTAATTACTAAACGGTATGATGTTTCAAAACTCAGATTTTGATAAATAAATAATAAATAAAAAAAACCATTTTAGTTAAGATGAAGAGGTTGCCATTTCATATCTAAACTTCATCTTAACAAATTTTATTTGATGCCTTTAAAATGGACGTTACTAAAACTGTTTTTGAGGATGTCAATTTCGCTTTTAAATATTCAATCGCTTTAAAAAAATCTATAAAAAAAGTAATATAGTATGTTTTTAATCCCTTTTTGGGATACTTAAATAATAATAAAAAAAGCATAAGAGTATAATATGATCTTACTACATCTTTTCACCCAAAATGAAAGATCCTAAAAAAAAATTTCTTAATTTGTAAGGGCTTATTTGCATGTCTTACCAAAATTTAATAATTAAAAAAAAAAAAAAAAAAGGAAGAAGATCCTATAATAGCCACACCAAGGGCAGAGCTAGAAATTTTGGTTTGGGGGGGCCAAGTTGTGATGTTAATATATTAGTTAAAACAAACCTCTACACACATACACACATATAAATTAATTTACTAAGAGAATTTATCATCTTCTAAATTTTAATGAGTATACAAAAGTCATGTATTTCTTCTATTAGACATATACAAAATTTTTTCATTTTTTACATAGTTTAATTTGTTAAACCTCTTAAATTATATGATTTCAATATAATTTCTCTTTCTTTTAAGAGCACCATTGAAATGACTCAAAATTTGGAGAGGCCAACTTCAATTTTTACATGCTACATCTTTTAAAATGTAAATAATATAAATACTATAAAATAATTTTTTAAAATTTGGCCCCCCAACCCTTGTGTGTGGTTCTGCCACTGAGCCACACAACAAAAACCTAGGTTGGTCAAATTTGCCAAATAGCAAAATTTTAGGTAAAAAGCTTTATAGCAAAATTATTTAGTTATATAGCACATTTTGGCATATAAAGTAGTGGAGCTTATATTAATTGGAATTCGAGTATACCAAACTTGAGTTTGAGTTGAAACTCAAGTTTGTCAAACTCAAGTTTCAAAAAATGTGTTATATAAAATAATTTTGTCCAAGTGCTTCTTTCCTAAAACTTTGCTAAAACTGTGTTATTTGGCAAATTTGGCCTAGCTTATAGGCTTATAGCATCCTTGTGAAATATAATATACTCAGCTTTCTAAAAATAACAAGATTGACTGTGTTGTTTATCATCAACACACCAGACAAGTCTTTGATTGGGATGCTTCGATTTGCTACCCAAACAACAGTCGTAACCGGGATATTCTTGTACCATATTCCCAAGTAACGGTTGGTGGAATTACCTGGACTGAAGAAACCCAATTCAAAGCTTCCACCTGCAGAAACCAATGTCCTGCCCTCATTGACTGTCTGGGATTGAGTAATGCTATCTGTTGCATTGGTGCAAGAAGAGAATAGAGGAAGTAAAATGGTACCCTGAAACATAAAAAAATTCATCTCCATTGCTCTCTCTTATCTTTGATGTTATTGATGTTAAGTTAAACTTAGCCAATCCAGACTCATGATTAGCAATTGGAATGAGTTCAGTATACTATGAATCACTTTGATGCTGACAAAAAAGGCTTGTAGTAGTCCATGAGAATTCTACATTTTGTGAATAAGTTAATAGTATTTCATGTATCAATAGATTCAAGTCCAGATGTACCGTGTTTTATTTATGTTGTTGAACTTGGTCTCTACTTTCTACCAAATGGCGTAGGATTAGAAAAATGGTGAAAGAGAAATGAAAATCAAAATATGCTACTTGTTAAAATTATTATTATGTGGTTGTCTTTCTTAGTTGACAAGAAATTAAAAGCATTTTCTTTTGAAATAGTGAAAGAGATGTGCCTTATCTCACATATTAATGTGACTCAGAAATTTGTCTTTTGTTCCTTTCCAGAAAAAGAATTTCTAATCTTTTCATTTTACCTCTTGGGTAGGCGGAAAATTTGACTTTTTTATACAGGTTAGGCCTGCATGGCAAGAGTTAAAAGGAAGGTAACAAAGCTAATTGGACAAAATTTATGCGCAAAGACCTCATCTCAGTCTCAACGCTTGTGAGGCTGTTTTAACATAAGTGTCATTATGGGACCACAACGTTTTTCACCGCAACTTTATCATCATTTTGATGTGATAGATTGTGGGCGGTTGTTTATTACTTTTACATAACCTAATCATTTTCTTTTTTCTACCACTCATAATTAGTCATATCACAATTATGGCAAAGTTGTGGTAAAAAGATTTGTGGTCTCAGATTTTCTCTTTAACAAAAACTTGAGAGAGTTTATTGAACATACTGGTTGGCATTTTCATCATTTCATCATCATGAGTTTGATAGAACATTATGTTATACATAGAGGAGAGAGAGAGTAATTTAAGTATAGAAGAGATTAGTTTTGAAACACCATGAAGCATGAACACTGACAATGACATGAACACAATATGACAAGACATGATAACACCACAATTCTTGAAAAATTAGAGGATATGATACTACAATTAATTAAATGTATTTTTAGGTATATTTTATTTACTTATAGGCATATTTTTGCTGAATACTTATAGGCATATTTTAGTTTATACTCTTTTTAGACTTTAGTGACTTCCTTGTGTTCAATACCCACAGAAAATGGGAATAATTACAAGACCAAGCAAAATGGGTCATTTTCTTCGTTGACATTTATAAAAGTGCAAATTACACCACTAAAATTATATTTTGTTTGGATACAGTTGATACAAATGAGCTTTATAAAGTAGTGATGAATGTTAAATGCTTTGAAGTAGACATCTTTGTTGACACTTTTGATCATTTGGTTAATGGTGAAAAGGCAGGGAGGGCTTTTATGGCTAAAAAAGATAGGTTGAGAAATCTTTGGTCGGAGAAATTTTTCAACAAAACCTTCTAACTTGAAGTTATTGGATATGTTTTGTGAAACATGTTAGTGGTATTATGATAGTCTTTGGGTTATTAATTATAGAACAATCCCATATTTTGAAAGATTATGTATTAACGTTAGCTATATTGTCGTAGTCTTTGGGTTTTGTTATTTTAAATGTCCTTATGGATGGTTATGCAACACTGATAGACATGGTTTGGGATGGTTATGAAACAATATTATATTTGGATGATGGTAATATTAATAATATATGTTAATTGGCCTTTTTTTTTTTGGTTATGAATGATGTTTCTTATTCAATATATGTATTATAGCAGATTCCTTCAATGTATATTCCTTGATGAAATATATCTATGTTATATGGGTGATTCTTTATCAATTTATTTTTTGGTATGATGGAGGCTTTTTTCGTTATTTAGATTATATATTTACAGGTGCCTTAAATATATTCCTTGAAGAAATATATCCATGTTATGGATGGTTTATCTTTATTCAATACTAGTTATAGGCCTGTGCGTTGCACGGTTTTATGAAAAAACTTATAAATAAATGTATAAATAATTATATATTTTAATAGATTCAATAAAGATAAAAGAAAAAATTATCAAGTGTAAATAATTATCTCACTAAAATAAGGGGTAAGATTTCTTCCTAAAACTAAATTAAATTGATAATTCCAAATTAAATTTTAAATTGATAATTATTTAAAAAAATGTACTAAATAGTTGATAAATCTAAAATTAATATTGTTAACCAAACTAGTGGTACTCTTCAACCATTGGTTCATGCCTTATATGGCATGAAGAGGGAAGCTTTCCTTCCAATGTGGGACAAGGGAATTCAATCCAAAGGCAAGGCTAGGCAATCAAGCCAAAAATGCCAAAACCAAAGGCAAGAATTTTTAAGCTCTTACAAATATAATCTTGATAATATTATAAATTAAAATTAAAGTTGATAATTCAAGAATACACGAGTAGAACATCTTGATAATTTGATGTAACATAAAAATCAAATAAGAAAATTGTTAAAATTAATCTATTAATTCTAACCATATTTAATCATTAATTGTAAGACCCTAACCCTAAGCATATAAATTAGATCAAAGCTAAGAAAATTAGTTTAAACAAAAGGCAACCAATACACAAAACCTAATCAATTTAATAAAAACAAAATACAAAAACAAAAAAGGAGCCTTTAGAAACTTGACAATGTTTTCAAATGTTTTGAATTCATTAATTAAAATCACATGAAGACAGAAAACCAATAATAACACTAAAGAAAATAAACAAAATGAAAATAATAATAATAAAAGAAGAAAGAATATATACCTGTATTGTCATGGGATTTAGGTATTCACATATTGAAATAAGCTTCACTCCAAAAAGGATATATAGGGTTATATATATTGGTATAGTTCCATTTGAAATATAATTCATTTAAATCTTATTGAAATTAAAGATATCTAATCAATGTGTTTGTTTTTATCCCATAAAAATTGGAATTAAAAAAAGGTCATATGAATAGAAAGAAAAAAAAAAAAGTTGATTGAGAGAAAGAGAACGTGGTTGATAGCTATAAGAGATTTTGATATATATATATATATATATATATATGTAATATAATATATATATATATATATATATACACGTAGAAATTATCAAATTATTGGAGATATATACTGTTTCTTGGGATAGATTTATATTAATCACATTTTGAAGAATTTGGATTGTGCTTATCTCTTAATAATCAAGTTTTATAGCTTGATATTCTGATAAAATAATATTAATTTAATAATATTAAAATTTTGAAAATTTAGATAATAAATATTATCTAAATTAAATTTTTGTATGTTAAATGTTATTCCCTAATTTAAGAAATATATCTTAACAAATAAAAATAATAATGTTAATCTAATTTTATTTAATGATAAGAATGAATTAGAGTCCTAGTAGTATACTATTCATTTTTAGTTTTTTAAAAAACTAAAAATTTAATAAAATTTCTGTAATTTGGTGAAACCACGTGGCATAATCACAACGTCTAAGCCCTACTTTTATTTAAGTATGATGAAAGACAACCTGCAAAAATGAAAAATGACAAATTTAACAAAAAGAAAAATGTTATCCCTTAATTTAAGAAATATATCCTAACAAATAAAAAAATAATGTTAATCTAATTTTACTTAATGATAAAAATGAATTAGAGTTCTGATAGTATACTATTTCTTTTAGTTCTTTAAAAATCTAAAAATTTAATAAAATTTCTGCAATTTAGTGAAGCCACAAGGTGCAACCACGGCGTCTAAACCGAACTTTTATTATATATAATATAATATGATATGATATGTACTTTTTGGAATTTAATAAAAGAAAGTTTTAATTTTTTAATAATTTTTTTTCATTTTACATTGTGCCAAACACTAGAAAATATTTTTTCATAACTTTTTCATGTACACAATCAAACATAAAATGAAAATGTTTTCCTGATAATATTTTACATTTTACCTTTTCAAATATTTTAGTTAAAACAAACGGAGCGTAAATTGCAATGTGCATTTTTGCTAAGTTTCAATTATTCAATTAATCTGAAAAACGTGGAAGTGGATAACTACTAAAGAAGATATGCTTAGCTGAAGAAGATATGGTATAGTTTTAATTATTCTATTGAATAATTAAAGAAATTTTTGGCTGGAATAAATAAAGAAAACTAGTCTCACAGACCTTTTTCTATTTCCTGTTAATATCATACCATTTTATAATATTTGTATTCATTCCAGCCAGGCATATCTTTCTTTAGTGGTAATCCACTTCCAGGTTTTCCGGATTCCATATTTCTCTTTTCTATTTCCTGTTAATATCATACCATTTTATATTTGTATTCATTCCAGCCAGGCATATCTTTCTTTAGTGGTAATCCACTTCCAGGATTAAAACTACACCAGAGACATTGTCGAGACAGTGAGGGAAAAGACAAATGTAGCGACAAGATATACTTATTTTATATAGTCTTCATTACCAGCTCAATTATGGGAGGTTGGAAATAAAAAATGATGTATTCAACTAGCTATTTAGTATTTATATGTAATGGCACTCTTTCCCATTCAGCTATATATTCCAAGCTACTTTTGCTTTCTAGCAATGGAGTCCTTGTCTTCCAAAATGAACCAAGGTCAAAAGAGCAATGAGAAAGAAGAGAATATGTCTGAAACAAAAAGCCCTAACATATACACAGAGATCATGTCAACCATCCCAGGAAGAAAGGGTTGTTGGCCGGCAGATCTCTACCAGTATGAAGGTTTTTGGTACGGTCGATATACCATAGAAGGAATATTGTCGACTCAAGACCACTTCAAACCTCAACCCAACAGCGTGATCTTGAGTAGTGCTCCGAAATCTGGCACAACTTGGTTGAAGGCTCTGAGTTTTTCCATTATGACACGATCCCATTTTGATGAGTCTACAAACCCTTTACTCACCAAAATATCACATGATTTGGTACCCTTCATGGAGTACCAATTTCTTTCAAACTCACAAACTCTGGATCTCAATGTTCCACTTTCTGCTACACACATTTCCTACACTTCCTTACCAAAATCCATTATAAATTCTGGTTGTAAGATTGTTTACATATGCAGGGATCCAAAGGATGTATTTGTATCTCTATGGCACCATTCTCAAAAGTCAGTTACTAAGGCCAGGGAAGATCTTCATTTGGAGAATGCATTTATGTACTTTTGTGAAGGATTATCTTCTTCTGGACCATATTGGGACCATGTATTGGGGTATTGGAGAGCTAGTTTGGAATCACCGGAAAGGATATTATTTTTGAAGTATGAAGATTTGATGAATGATGCTGTATATTGGGTGAAGAAAATGGCTCAGTTCATGGGTTACCCTTTCTCCTTTGAGGAAGAAGATAAAGGTGCAGTGCAAAAAATAATAAACCTATGTAGTTTTGAGAACATGTCAAGTTTGGAGGTGAATAAAAGCGGGATCGCGGAAATTCAACTAAAAGAGATGGTGATTAGAAACAACATATTTTTTAGGAAAGGTAAAATTAGAGATTGGAAGAATCATCTTACAGTTGAAATGGCAATGCAACTTGATCAAATAACCAAGCAAAAGCTCAACGGTTCTGGGTTGACTTTGCATGCTGCATGAGCAAGCAGTTTACACTCCTTTCATAGCTTTCATGAAAGTAGTTGAGTATGACAACAAAATAAAATATAGGACAAAGCTTTTTTTTAGCACCTCCAACAGCATGAATTATCATCATTTTGGTGTAAGGACCTCTTGTAGGTTGCTTTAATAAGGTGAGGTTAATGTCATTAAGTGTTAATGTATTTCTAGTGTCTTTAATTGTTAGGAAAATTATAATTTGCCCACCTATGATTTGACCGAAATTTAAATTGTTTACCTGTGGTTTGAAAGTTGACAATTTATCCACTTGAAGTTAGCTTAATTAGAGTTCCGTAACTTACCTTTGTAAAAAATAAGGTTAATATATAATTTTGCTCCACTTTTATGTCTCTCTCTTCCTCAAAAAAAAAAAAAAAAAAAAAAAAAAAAAAAAAAAAAAAAAAAAACACACAAGACAAAATAAGATCAAAAAGGAAGGGTTTTGTAAAAATTAAAAACCTTCATAAGCTCCTCTCCTCCGCATCTCATTCATCAAAACTTCAGCCAAAATAACTTCTTTCTTTATGTTGGAGATGAATCTTTCAACAACCACTATTCATCCAATGCCAAGCCTTCCACTCCAAATTAAAATAATAATAATAAAATAAATAAATAAATGTACACAAAACTCACCAAAACAAAGGGGAGATAAAGTCATGCTTCAGTAAAAACTTGCTAATGAACATCAAACAAAGACCCTTAATTCAGATCAACCCATGACTAGAACTCAAACAACGAAAAAAAAAAAAAAAAAAAACCGAAGAAAGAAGAGAGAGAAGGGTTCAATAACAAAGAAAAAAGTCAATGTTCAAATCTCTTGGATAAAGGGCATCCTACATATGAAGACAACAATTTAAGTTAATGTTCCTGACAAAAATAAATTCTGAAAAATAGCTAAGGCAACAATACTAATTTAAGGAGCAAGCAATTTCAACAGGATGCAAGGGATCAATTAGGTGAAAAAGCAAATGTCTTAGCATTAAAACATAATACAAGTAAACTTTTCATAATAAAATCCCTATGACTTACTTATCACCACCATTTGCTACACTGAGCTCTATTAAAAACACCTTAATCCATGGCAAAAAGAGGTAATTTACATACTTCAAGCATGGATTCAATTCCACAGTCAATTCAGTAAGCTTTCTTAATCTTCAAATTCACTTCAGTTGTCCACAACAATCACTCCAAGCAAGAGAGAGAAGAGTAATATGAGATTTGTGGAGTTGAATTGGGTTTTATTTTTCTGGGTAAATGTTCTTGTTCAACATCTATGCAAGTTAAGAGAGCGACCAATACCCCATTTTTATTGCTAAATGCTCAGATTTATTGTTAGTTTTTTTGTTTGATTTGTTACATTTTTGTAATTGTTGTTAGGATTTTTGAATATAGGTTCCAAATATTAATTTTTACAAAACCCTCCTTTTTTTTTATCTTGTTTTGTCTTTTTTTTTTGTGTTTTTTGTTTTGAGAAGAGAGAGACATAAAAGTAGAGTAAAATTACATATTTAGCCCTATTTTTAACAGAGTGGGTTATAGAATTCTAACTGAACTAACCTCAAATGGGTAAAATGTCAAATTTCAAACCATAAATAAGCAACTTAAAAATTTCAGTCAAACCACAAGTAGGTAAGTTATAATTTACCCTTAATTGTTCAAAACTCAAATGGTAAGATTTTGGATATACACATATAAGTGAAGTCTTATATTGAATAATAATGTCAAAAATGAGTGATTGATATAATATAATGAGTTGTTATTTTGAAGGACTAGTTTGTAGCCCATAGAGAGATCTTGAAGGCCACAGAGAGGCAATGACCCTCAACCAAGGGAGAGATTGTTGGGATACATACATCTGTGGGTGAAATCCTACTTTGAATAATAATATCAAGAATGAGTGATTAGTATAACATAGTTGAGCTTAGGCTCATAAGCTTAAACTTTTAGGTTAAACTAGTCACAAACCCAGGCAATGCGTATGAATATACAACTATTTTGAAACGTGGTATAATGTATGACTTATTTTATAAAGCGTACTGGAGATATTACTTCAAAATTTTTTTTTTCATATCTCAATCTCTACAAATATATCATTCTATTATTTTGAGTTAAAAAAAAAAAAAAAAAAAAAAAAAACTTAGGTGCATTTGATTGATATTGTTCCATTATATATACTAGTGTTTAACCCGCGCAATGCACGGGATCATTTGAAATCTCATAAGTAGAAGATAAATTATTATCACTATACATTCTAAAGACTCTCAGTCATCACAACCCAGGAGAAAAAAAATTAAAAAATGAAAAATGAAAAATTGTAACATTCAATTTCAATTTTGCTAGCAACAAAACTGTGTCTACTCACCAAAAATGACTCTACACAACATTTTTTACATATACAATAATCTAATGAGCTTATGTAGATAGTTGAACACACATAACTTAAAATAATGGTCAGCTTAGGTAAATCTACTTTGTATTCAAATCTCAACACATCATACTTCTCACTCTATTTATTTTAATCATTTGATCATGCTATTAAAAATGACAGCAAATCAAGTGTCAAAGTGAAAATATAATAAAATTGTACAATAGAAATACAACTTCACATTTTGAACTTTGGTGGTATTTACTTAGGAGCCTGACAAATTACATTGAAATAAAACAGACATGCCTTTTCACTATACAACTAACCCAACCCAAAAGCTTAAATCAAAACTAACTTGTATTTCTTAGTTCATAACCAAATCAAAGGAAAAAAAAAAAAATATATATATATATATATATATATATGTTACATTCAATTTCAACTGAAGTAAATGCTGCTTATGGAGGTAATAGACTCCCTTGAGATTCTAAAATGGTAGATTTTAATTGAATCAGCCCAGGTGAAACAAACTAGGCACCATCAACTGGTGTTGAAGACCCGGATGGATGCATTTTGTCAGCAACAAAACTGTACCTATTCCCATTTTGTTAGCATAATTTACATACACTTTCATAATGTTTTCCGTTATTTTAACTCAATAAGAAACTTTGGAAGTATCCTACCTTACATATGCCTAAAGCAAATTTGAGAAAAGCCAAGCTGGATGGATATTCTGTAAATCTCTAAAGCTACTATCTTTCAAGTTGAAAACATGAGTTTCATTTTGATCTTGAAGAAAATGCAATTACTTTTATACTCAGTAAACTTTTCAGCAAAAATCAATAAACAACAATCATTACCCTCCTCTTTTCTTTATTAAATTATCTATCTACAGCATAGGTCAATATAATCAATTATAATTTTTTAAAATTCAGAAAACATGGCAGGTTTATATAAGTGAAACATTACAAATTTTGAATAAACACCAAACAATGCTGTCCAATCTGCAAGTATGTCTGATCATATCTAAAACAAATTAATAAAGTACTAATATATCTCATTGATATAGCCAATCTTTCTTTATAAGACTGATTTTCAATTGTTAATCTTAGTCACAGTTAATTTATGAAGTTTTATACTAAAATTAAATATTGATTAGAGAGTAATTAACACTGCAAATGTTAAATACCCCTTTACAACTTTAGTATTGTGGTCATGCCACATTGGCTACTGCACACATAATCTTTGAATGTATTCTACAGTGTGGAATTGAAGGAATAAGAAGTGTCCTCCAACCAATTATGAAATTATTAATTTTTCACCTATGGTTTGTCTTTTGTAATAAATAAAAGTATCATGCACGTTGTGCGGGTTATAAGCTAGTTATATATAAGAGCCAGAGTTAATAATTGGAAATTTTAGATTATACACACATCCAAGTTATGGAATTCATGAAGCTTTTCACCCATTATTATGTAATCTTCTATTCATACAAAAAATGAATAAAATTAAAGCATCTATAAGCACTCAATCCAAAACACAATGACAAACACAATAAAAACAAATAAATTAAGAAAATAAACAAATCTAACCATAACAACATTTAAGAAAACCTGCCAATAAATTAAGTTTATTAGCTTGAGAAAATTAAAAGAAACAAAGTCTAATAGAACAATTTTGAAATATATGAGAAATTATTATTAAAGCAAAAGGAAAACATAAGATGCTCCAAAAAAATAAAACAAAAACAAAATAAGCATTCTAGTAAATCAGATATATATACCAATAAAAAAATAATAGTTAAATTAAATATCAAGAAGAAAAACAACAAAGGCAAAGCTTCATCTATTTTTACCTCCAAATCATGTCATTCCAAAAAAAAAAAAAAAACCTTTGATTTAGTAATCCTTTAGCATGCAGCCATCGACAGAATATAATCAGTTCAAGAAACTAAACAAAACAGAGCTCAAGAAAATGGGGGAAAAAAAAGAAGGAAATTAGGGAAAAAGGTAGCCAAACCTTAAATCTTGATTCAGTAATGCAGCAAAACAGTATTTACTCATCAATATAAAATCAGCCCACTACCTTCTTTTTATCTTTTCATTGAGTTGCAAAGCAAAATTTCAAATAAAAACTCAAAAACTAACACCAAAGGCTGGATGCATGCACATATGAAAAATTATGTGAACATGAAATACTTTATGAATCATATACTTATTTAGAGCAGCCTAAACAGCAAAACCTACAAACATTGAAAAAAATTAAATGGTAAGAAATCAACCATTATTGAACAACGAACATATTTTTTCCTACACATATTCAAGGACTAAACCCCATGATGCCACTCCCCCCAAAAAAAAAAAATTGCAATAAATCAAAAAGAAAGCATCAAAATAAAGTGTATAACACATCAAGTAACAAAATGCTGACCTTGGATATAGGTGTTGCAGAAAAGAAGCAAAACAGAATGGGTGTCAAATTAACAATTGGAAGGAGGGAGAGGTTTTATTTGGCCGTTTTTTCTTTTACCAACTACCTATCCCTATGAATGCAGAACAAATAATGACTTAGATTGTCTCTTATGACATTGTGCACCTTTGTTTAGTATTACCTATAATTTTCAATTTCAAAGAAGGTAGTAAATAATCAAAGAATATAATAATTCCAATTTGGAAAAGATTATAATGTTAATAAAGTAGGAAAAACTAAAATTATAAACTAAGGCCAAAACATTGAAAGAGACAAAATAAACGTCCGGATTTTAATTCAAATTCGAATAACAAAAAGTAGCAGTAAAGATGTAAATTAAGTAGAAGAGAGAATTGGCCAAAGAAATCAATTTGTAAAGATAGAAGCTGGCTAAAACATGCAAATCAAAGCCAATTGAAATAGGAATAGAGTAAATGAACAAAATGATTTATAATTGTATTTGAAATTTTAGATATCAAAGAAGGAATGGGTTTTTCATTTTCTAGTAGAGAAAACAGTAAAAAAGAAATGGGTTTTTCATTTTCTGGTAGAGAAAACTGTAAAAAGAGAGAAGAGGTAGCAATTCAAAGAGCTTGAAAAGTCATTAATTAAACAAACGAACGTTCAGAAGCACAGAGATTAAAAAAATGATAGGGATCTATAAAGGATGCATTTGTGATTTGGTTCTGTCATTTGTGATTTGGTTCTGTCAAGTTTGAAAAGCTTTCACTATTATGCATTTCTGAATGCAGATCATGCCGTAAGAATTAATATTCACAACAAAACATCTAAAGAAAGAGAATGAACATCCAAATTTAAGTTCATATCCGAACACAGAAAATTGATATGTACCTTTCGTCGGTCTGTTGTTAGTTCCGATTATGTTAGTCATGGAGTTGCGCCGAACTCTATCTCCATATCTCAAATCCCTAAATTGACAGCAAACCTAAAGAAGACAATAGAGTAAGAGATTAAACCCATTCTAACACATCTATTTACATAAATTAAACAAAACTACTCCTAACCAAAAAACCTAAATTATAACCAATCTAACCAAAATACCTGAATCATAAATAATGCCCAAATGGACCTCTAAAAAAAAAACCCCACTGTCTAAAATTAAAAACAGAACATATGTGCTTTGTGTGTGTACATATATATTATTATTTTTTTTATTAAAAACGGTTTAAGCAAAATAAACAAAAGGCTTGCAACAAAAAAAACCTAGCGATACAGAGAGGGAAAGAGAAAGTGCCCGATCGAAAGTTCAGATTCACCCATAGTTCCACCTCTCCGGTGCAAATCCATATACACACAGATTAGAATAGCGTGTTTCAAATCAACAAACATACGAAGAAAGAGAATCCAAAAGGAAACGGAAAAAAAGAAAGAAGAGAAACCTTTAATCGCACGATTCTCCACTGGATCGCAGTTTCTAATTTTTTTTTCTTTCGTTTCTCTGCATCACAATATGGCTTGATTGTCTAAGTCTAGCATGGGATGGCGATGGCCGGCCGTACGAATCTTCACTGGATCGCAAGTTTTTCCCTTCCTCTGTGCTGCAGTATTTAGAGAGAGAAAATGTCCAACGGAGTCTAATGACAAAAGATGTATAGGGTTTTTTTAATTGCAACGTGTTTTTTATTTTATTTTGGGTTTTTTTTTAATATACCAAAAAAACAGTCCAACGGTGTTGTAGCTTTTAAAACAATATAATGTATTGCTTTTTAAAGTGAAACGTGTTTGAATTTTAGATAGGCAGTTATCTTATTTGTCAGCACGGCCTTAATTGTAGAAATCTACTTTCTCTCAACTTTTGCTATTATATATAGTATATGATATATATATATATATATATATATATATATATATATATATATATTTATATTTTTGAGATAAAAGATAGAAATAGTATTCTTTTTTCAAGTGATCCATATTATTCAAACTTTTGTATAGTGTGTTATAGTTTTTTTTTTTTTTTTTTCTACAACTAAAATTTTTAAGTTCCAAACTTAATTATTTGAATTTCTCATTCTGTCAAGAAAATTATCGTATAACCAAACCTCATCACAAATTTACAATTGATATTACTCAAATAATTTATAGAAACATTCAAATACATATCTGTAAGGACACAATTCTCTAGCGGCCCAATAAGGATGTTGGGCTCGCGCATGAAAGATCCCTCACAATATGATTTGTAGAGAGTGGGCTTGAAAAGCTAGCCGTTGGTCGCGGGGCGGTGCCCGGTCCTGGTTTTAGAGGAATTCGTGTAGAAAAAGGATTTGGGCTTGAACGTTTGAGCCCTACGGCATCGCATCCTATGGGATGGGCCTCCTCGGACTTCATCCGAGGACCGTTGGGGTCTTACCCCGGTTACCCGACGATGGGTTTCTTCTGTAATCTCAGGAGTTGTTAAGATGTTCTCCCCCAGATCGTCTCCCTTTTTTGGAGATGGGATCTCGCCGCCCCCCACTCCTGTGGTTTACTTCCTTATTTTATACTCACTTGCATTCGCTATCCTTCGTCCACGTGTAGGGTCAGTCTTTACAAACACTGACATTTGTCCCATCAGTCCAATCCCGGAATTGTTGGGGATGGTTTGATAAAGCTGCAGAGTACGGCTCTGTCAGGCGCTGGGTCTTATCTGGAAGGGTAGTAAGGATAACCTCCCCAAGGTATCTTGGATCTCCTTACGAATTCGTCCCTATACCAGTTTCACCCCTTTGCTCTGGTGGGACTATGGACCTGCCGAGGACTACGCTGTCCTCGGCTGCCTCTCAAAATTCTTTTGTGCTCTGAGTTGTAGAGCTTGGGCCACAGCTCTTCTCGGATTGGGCCTTCAGACTCTCTAAGGGCAAATGGGCCTGGTCCACGAATTGTTGGGCCCCACAATAGCCCCTCAAAACCCTTCTGTCCGACTTCCGAGTTGGAAAGGAGGGTTTTGGCAAACCCGGGCCCTCAATATGACCCATTTGGTTTGACCCCGCATTTATGTGAGCGGTTTCCCAGGAAGTCAGCCGGTTTTCAAGGGATTCCGTTTAATCCGCTCGTGATCTACTCCTGCCGCTTGGATGTCCCAGACGCGCCCTTAAATGAATTCCCTTTACGAGGCACATTTATGTCCGGCGGCTCATCTGATAAGGTGGGGAAATGGAACGGGCGCCTCTTTCCTCTTCAGATTCTTTTGGAAACTTTGAACGCATTTAATTCCATCTGTTTTGCCCTTCCTATAAGAAGGCAAGCAGGTGGCAGTGACTTTCGCATCCACTTAGCCCGTTTGTTATACATCATATCCGCATACGCCCTCCATAACGAATGATGAAGGAAACACGCTCCTCCTCAAGACACCATATTCTGACAAAACTTGAAATGGCTCGGTCAGGGCAGGGGTGGCGCAGACTTAAGATCTGTCCCGCCTCTCTTTTAGCCAAAATCCGAAGTAGGGGCTCGTCATGTCGACTTCTCGGCGTGACTGAGTCGAGAACAACCAAGACCAGCACCATCCGGCTCCTCACGAGCGTATCTAATATGGCACCAGCGTGTTAGGAGTCAGGGCTGAGGCAGGGGCTAAGTGCTTCTGCTTCTCCCTCTTTTGCTCCCTGGTGCCCTCCCCCGCCTTCTTCTTATAGTCTTCCCAGCACCAGTTCCGTTCTGGTGCTTTCTCTTTTCCCTCTTTTGCTCCTTTTCTTTCTTTTTATCTCTTCTCTCTTCTTCTTCTCCTCCTTCCTTACTCATGTCCTCCATCTTCTTCATTCATCTCCTTCATCTTCTTCATTGATTTCTTCCTTACTATTTCCTTCTTCTTCGTTTTTTTTTTTTTTAAAGTGAGTTCTTCTCTTAGCATGAGCAACAATGTGGCAGAGATTGGAGAGACTTCGAAGACAAGTTTAAAAGGCGCTTGACCGTTTGCTTATCTGTACTGTGGATGTTAGTGCTGCTTCGGCAGCCCCTCTTTTGTATAGGCTTATGGAAGCCCCTTTTTGTACGTTGTAATAATTTTTCATATTAATAAAAGTTGTTTCTATTTCACTTTGCACGTTCTGTCTCTTTGCTTTTATAAATTTACAAACGCTGTTCGGCTCAATAATATAGCATTTAAATCAATGACGACTAAGACCAAAAATACTTAATAATAAAAAGATGTGGCCATAATTTCAATAGAAGTGCTCGGCATAATAAAGCAGACCAGTAAAAAGTAATACTTACCCCCTGCTAGCCGAGGAGAGAAACGAAGGCTTGATGCCGCGTGAGGAATAACCGTTTCAAAACATACCACCCACTAAATGAACAGACCTCTTAGGTCATTGTATACTGGGGCGTTCCACCACCTTCCTTGCTCCTTCGTTGGGCCTAACCCTTTAGGGTGTTTAAGCCGTGGATGAAACGACCTGACCTTTTTATCCAGTAGCCTATATTGCGAGGTCCAAACCCCCTTTTTTTTTTTTTTTTGAGCGGTCGGTTTCCCCGTAGGCTTGGGTTCGAGGAAAGGACAACGCCTTGGTTCTGCCCAGAACTTGTAATAATTAAAATTTTTGTACTTGGTTTCCCCATAGGTTTGAGTCCGAGGACCAGACAAGGCCTTGGTTCTGTCCAGAACTTGTAATAATTAAAATTTTTGTACTTGGTTTCCCCATAGGCTTGAGTCCGAGGACCATGCAAGACCTTGGTTCTGTCCAGAACTTGTAATAATTAAAATTTTTGTACTTGGTTTCCCCATAGGCTTGAGTCCGAAGACCATACAAGGCCTTGGTTCTGTCCAGAACTTGATGCTCTTTCCTCAGGCGTCTCATAAGCTGCCGAGCAGGAAGTTGTCCTCGGCAAAGGTTATTCCTTGGTGTGGGCCATAGTCCGCGGGCTTCCATGCAGAACGGGCCTGGGCCGCGAATTTATTAGGCCCACAGATTTTAGAGGCATTTCCGTAGTCTTTGGTCACGCGGTACTTTTTGGCGTCCCAGTGTTCGAGGTGCGCCTTCACGAGGCTCCTTTAATCTCAGGGTTGCACACGGCATTGGAAATCGAGCCGGAGACATTTTGTCTGTAGCGTTCCTTGGGACGCTGCGTGAATTAAATGCCATCACTTCATCTTTCAAATAAATAGGAGAAAGAGTTGCTTTGCCTTCACACAAATTCTTCAGTCTCCTCTCCTAGTACATCATGTTTGAGGCGAGGATTGGGGCAAAGGAGCTCTCTCCGCCACAAGAGCGCCGTGTCTTCCTGAGACTCCAGATAGTGAGGTACGGGCCAAGGAGGCGTAGACTCAAGAGAATATTTCAGTTCGAGAGTGGGAAAAGGATGTTTCTCCCTCTTTTAGTCAAAATCTAAAGCAGGTTCTGGTCATGCCAGATTTTTGGTATGTCCGAAGAAGGAATTTCCGCCATCAGCGCCGTCTGCCTTGTAGCAGGCAAATTTCTGCGGGGGCTTCCCAACTTCCGGCTCCCTGCATCTTTTCTGTAGATGGTGTTAGCCTGAGGTCAGGTTCTTTGGCTGCCTGAGTTATGGGCATGTAGAAGCGTCGAGGAATAGTTTCCTTAGACGACATCTTGGAACAGTAGCCAACCTCTCCTCTGAGATATCTCCTCGGCATCATCTTCACTCTTTTATACTTTTCTTTTGCTTACGCAGTTAACTCTAATGTAAACTTGTTTCAACTTTTGTTGTACACTGTACAGTTCTTTTGTCTTAATAAAAAATGCGTTTATTTCTTTATACATACTTTTTTGCAACAACCACTTTGGGTCTGAATATTAAGTCTAAGCCTGCCTTTAACAATATTCTGGGTAGAAGAACACTTTAACATAAACCCTTATTAGTTTAAACTCGCAAATATTATCAAGTATAACGATGGTAATCCTCAATAGATTAAATTCATGGAACTAACCGAGAGAACTAACCGAGATAGCTGTTGAGCGCTGCGCGATGCACGCTAGACCAATTCCCGAGAACGATAAACTTTAAACAATTCGTCTGAGATGATAGTCGAGTAGCGAAGGACTTTGTGCTTTCGGGTAATATGCTGTACTGTAGCGCATCATTCCCTTTGGTACAGGGGATCCGAGGTTGGACCGGGGAACCCGTGCAATTAAGGGATTGACCCAACTGTTAACGAGGAGTTCTCTTCGGACGGATCTTGAGGTTTACGTGCCATAGTACTTGGTTTCCCCATAGGCTTGAGTCCGAGGACCATGCAAGGCCTTGGTTCTGTCCAAAACTTACGATCTTTTTATGTATTTGGTTTCCCCATAGGCTTGAGTCCGAGGACCATGCAAGGCCTTGGTTCTGTCCAAAACTTATGAGATATTTTTACGTACTTGGTTTCTCCATAGGCTTGAGTCCGAGGACCATGCAAGGCCTTGGTTTTGTCCAAAACTTATGATCATTTTATGTACTTGGTTTTCCCATAGGCTTGAGTCCGAGGACCATGCAAAGCCTTGGTTCTGTCCAAAACTTACGATCTTTTTATGTATTTGGTTTCCCCATAGGCTTGAGTCCGAGGACCATGCAAGGCCTTGGTTCTGTCCAAAACTTATGAGATATTTTTACATACTTGGTTTCCCCATAAGCTTGAGTCCGAGGACCATGCAAAGCCTTGATTCTGTCCAAAACTTACGATATTTTTATGTACTTGGTTTCCCCATAGGCTTGAGTCCGAGGACCATGCAAGGCCATGGTTCTGTATAAAACTTATGATCTTTTTATGTACTTGGTTTCCCCATAGGCTTGAGTCCGAGGACCATGCAAGGCCTTGGTTCTGTCCAAAACTTACGATATTTTTATGTACTTGGTTTCCCCATAGGCTTGAGTCCGAGGACCATGCAAGGCCTTGGTTCTGTCCAAAACTTATGATCTTTTTATGTACTTGGTTTCCCCATAGGCTTGAGTCCGAGGACCATGCAAGGCCTTGGTTCTGTCCAAAACTTATGATCTTTTTATGTACTTGGTTTCCCCATAGGCTTGAGTCCGAGGACCATGCAAGGCCTTGGTTCTGTCCAAAACTTACGATCTTTTTATGTATTTGGTTTCCCCATAGGCTTGAGTCCGAGGACCATGCAAGGCCTTGGTTCTGTCCAAAACTTATGAGATATTTTTACGTACTTGGTTTCCCCATAGGCTTGAGTCCGAGGACCATGCAAGGCCTTGGTTCTGTCCAAAACTTACGATATTTTTATGTACTTGGTTTCCCCATAGGCTTGAGTCCGAGGACCATGCAAGGCCTTGGTTCTGTCCAAAACTTATGAGATATTTTTACGTACTTGGTTTCCCCATAGGCTTGAGTCCGTGGACCATGGAAGGCCTTGGTTCTGTCCAAAACTTATGATCTTTTTATGTACTTGGTTTCCCCATAGGCTTGAGTCCGAGGACCATGCAAGACCTTGGTTCTGTCCAAAACTTACGATATTTTTATGTACTTGGTTTCCCCATAGGCATGAGTTAGAGGACCATGCAAGGCCTTGGTTCTGTCCAAAACTTATGAGATATTTTTATGTACTTGGTTTCCCCATAGGCTTGAGTCCGAGGACCATGGAAGGCCTTGGTTCTGTCCAAAACTTACGATCTTTTTATGTATTTGGTTTCCCCATAGGCTTGAGTCCGAGGACCATGCAAGGCCTTGGTTCTGTCCAAAACTTATGAGATATTTTTACGTACTTGGTTTCCCCATAGGCTTGAGTCCGTGGACCATGGAAGGCCTTGGTTCTGTCCAAAACTTATGATCTTTTTATGTACTTGGTTTCCCCATAGGCTTGAGTCCGAGGACCATGCAAGGCCTTGGTTCTGTCCAAAACTTACGATCTTTTTATGTACTTGTTTCCCCATAGGCTTGAGTCCGAGGACCATGCAAGGCCTTGGTTCTGTCCAAAACTTATGATCTTTTTATGTACTTGGTTTCCCCATAGGCTTGAGTCCGAGGACCATGCAAGGCCTTGGTTCTGTCCAAAACTTATGAGATATTTTTACGTACTTGGTTTCCCCATATGCTTGAGTCCGAGGACCATGCAAGGCCTTGGTTCTGTCCAAAACTTATGATCTTTTTATGTACTTTGTTTCCCCATAGGCTTGAGTCCGAGGACCATGCAAGGCCTTGGTTCTGTCCAAAACTTACGATCTTTTTATGTACTTGGTTTCCCCATAGGCTTGAGTTTGCAAGGCCTTGGTTCTGTCCAAAACTTATGATCTTTTTATGTACTTGGTTTCCCCATAGGCTTGAGTCCGAGGACCATGCAAGGCCTTGGTTCTGTCCAAAACTTACGATCTTTTTATGTACTTAGTTTCCCCATAGGCTTGAGTCCGAGGACCATGCAAGGCCTTGGTTCTGTCCAAAACTTACGATCTTTTTATGTATTTGGTTTCCCCATAGGCTTGTGTCCGAGGACCATGCAAGGCCTTGGTTCTGTCCAAAACTTATGAGATATTTTTACGTACTTGGTTTCCCCATAGGCTTGAGTCCGTGGACCATGGAAGGCCTTGGTTCTGTCCAAAGTTAGGATCTTTTTATGTACTTGGTTTCCCCATAGGCTTGAGTCCGAGGACCATGCAAGGCCTTGGTTCTGTCCAAAACTTACGATCTTTTTATGTACTTAGTTTCCCCATAGGCTTGAGTCCGAGGACCATGCAAGGCCTTGGTTCTGTCCAAAACTTATGATCTTTTTATGTACTTGGTTTCCCCATAGGCTTGAGTCCGAGGACCATGCAAGGCCTTGGTTCTGTCCAAAACTTACGATCTTTTTATGTATTTGGTTTCCCCATAGGCTTGAGTCCGAGGACCATGCAAGGCCTTGGTTCTGTCCAAAACTTATGAGATATTTTTACGTACTTGGTTTCCCCATAGGCTTGAGTCCGTGGACCATGGAAGGCCTTGGTTCTGTCCAAAACTTATGATCTTTTTATGTACTTGGTTTCCCCATAGGCTTGAGTCCGAGGACCATGCAAGGCCTTGGTTCTGTCCAAAACTTACGATCTTTTTATGTACTTAGTTTCCCCATAGGCTTGAGTCCGAGGACCATGCAAGGCCTTGGTTCTGTCCAAAACTTATGATCTTTTTATGTACTTGGTTTCCCCATAGGCTTGAGTCCGAGGACCATGCAAGGCCTTGGTTCTGTCCAAAACTTACGATCTTTTTATGTATTTGGTTTCCCCATAGGCTTGAGTCCGAGGACCATGCAAGGCCTTGGTTCTGTCCAAAACTTATGATCTTTTTATGTACTTGGTTTCCCCATAGGCTTGAGTCCGAGGACCATGCAAGGCCTTGGTTCTGTCCAAAACTTATGATATTTTTATGTACTTGGTTTCCCCATAGGCTTGAGTCCGAGGACCATGCAAGGCCTTGGTTCTGTCCAAAACTTACGATATTTTTATGTACTTGGTTTCCCCATAGGCTTGAGTCCGAGGACTTGGTTCAAGGGCTTGAGTTGCAAGGAAAACTTACGATCTTTTATGTACTTGGTTTCCCCATAGGCTTGAGTCCGAGGACCATGCAAGGCCTTGGTTCTGTCCAAAACTTACGATCTTTTTATGTACTTGGTTTCCCCATAGGCTTGAGTCCGAGGACCATGCAAGGCCTTGGTTCTGTCCAAAACTTATGATCTTTTTATGTACTTGGTTTCCCCATAGGCTTGAGTCCGAGGACCATGCAAGGCCTTGGTTCTGTCCAAAACTTATGATCTTTTTATGTACTTGGTTTCCCCATAGGCTTGAGTCCGAGGACCATGCAAGGCCTTGGTTCTGTCCAAAACTTACGATCTTTTTATGTATTTGGTTTCCCCATAGGCTTGAGTCCGAGGACCATGCAAGGCCTTGGTTCTGTCCAAAACTTATGAGATATTTTTACGTACTTGGTTTCCCCATAGGCTTGAGTCCGTGGACCATGGAAGGCCTTGGTTCTGTCCAAAACTTATGATCTTTTTATGTACTTGGTTTCCCCATAGGCTTGAGTCCGAGGACCATGCAAGGCCTTGGTTCTGTCCAAAACTTACGATCTTTTTATGTACTTAGTTTCCCCATAGGCTTGAGTCCGAGGACCATGCAAGGCCTTGGTTCTGTCCAAAACTTACGATCTTTTTATGTATTTGGTATCCCCATAGGCTTGAGTCCGAGGACCATGCAAGGCCTTGGTTCTGTCCAAAACTTATGAGATATTTTTACGTACTTGGTTTCCCCATAGGCTTGAGTCCGTGGACCATGGAAGGCCTTGGTTCTGTCCAAAACTTATGATCTTTTTATGTACTTGGTTTCCCCATAGGCTTGAGTCCGAGGACCATGCAAGGCCTTGGTTCTGTCCAAAACTTACGATCTTTTTATGTACTTAGTTTCCCCATAGGCTTGAGTCCGAGGACCATGCAAGGCCTTGGTTCTGTCCAAAACTTATGATCTTTTTATGTACTTGGTTTCCCCATAGGCTTGAGTCCGAGGACCATGCAAGGCCTTGGTTCTGTCCAAAACTTACGATCTTTTTATGTATTTGGTTTCCCCATAGGCTTGAGTCCGAGGACCATGCAAGGCCTTGGTTCTGTCCAAAACTTATGATGATTTTTTTTATGTACTTGGTTTCCCCATAGGCTTGAGTCCGTGGACCATGCAAGGCCTTGGTTCTGTCCAAAACTTATGATCTTTTTATGTACTTGGTTTCCCCATAGGCTTGAGTCCGAGGACCATGCAAGGCCTTGGTTCTGTCCAAAACTTACGATCTTTTTATGTACTTGGTTTCCCCATAGGCTTGAGTCCGAGGACCATGCAAGGCCTTGGTTCTGTCCAAAACTTATGATCTTTTTATGTACTTGGTTTCCCCATAGGCTTGAGTCCGAGGACCATGCAAGGCCTTGGTTCTGTCCAAAAATTACGATATTTTTATGTACTTGGTTTCCCCATAGGCTTGAGTCCGAGGACCATGCAAGGCCTTGGTTCTGTCCAAAACTTACGATCTTTTTATGTACTTGGTTTCCCCATAGGCTTGAGTCCCGAGGGACCATGCAAGCCTTGGTTCTCTGTCCCAAAAATTACGATATTTTTATGTACCTTGGTTTCCCCTAAGCTTGAGTCCGCAGGACCATGCAAGGCCTTGGTCTCTGTCCCAAAACTTACGATCTTTTTTATGTACTGTTCCCATAGCTTGAGTACCAGGGACCATGCAAGCCTGTTCTGTCCAAAACTACGATCTTTCTTATGTATTTGCGTTTCCCGATAGGCTTGAGTCGAGGACCATGCAGGCCTTGGTTCTGCTCCAAAACTATGAGATATTTTACCGTACTTGCGATTTCCCCATAGGCTTTGAGTCCGTGGACCATGCAGCCTGGTTCTGTCCAAACTTATGATCTTTTTAATGTACTTGGTTTCCCCATAGGCTTAAGTCCGTGGACCATGCAAGGCCTTGGTCTGTCCAAAAACTTACGACTTTATGTAACCTTGGTTTCCCGCATAGGGCTTGAGTCCGAGGACCATTGCAAGCGCCTTGGTTCTGTCCCCAAAACTTTATATCTTTTTATGGACTGGTTTCCCCATAGGCTTGAGTCCGAGCCATGCAAGGCCTTGGTTCTGTCCAAAAACTTATGATCTTTTCTATTGTATTGGTCCCCATAGGCTGGGAGTTCCGAGGACCAGGCAAGGCCTTTGGTTCTGTCCAAAACTGTACGATCTTTTTTATTATTGGTTTCCCATGGCTTGAGTCCGAGGACCAATGCAAGGCCTTGGTCTGTTCCAAAAAAACTTATGAGATATTT